>NW_013668079.1:185006-188092 GCF_000517525.1 Limulus polyphemus
AGCTTTTTTTTTCTTTTTTTTTTGTTAGTCTTTCTCAGAATGGAGTAGATTGTGTAGATTCTAATTATAAAGTCCCATTTGAAAGTTTCATGATTGTAAGCTCAGATAGCAACAAAATTTGGAAACTTTGCAGGGGTGAATACTTTTGCAAGACATTGTATATTATTTAATAGCTTAAGTAAATCCACTCAAAGGGGTGCTGATGTCCATTCGATTAGACAAAACGCTTCAAAATGTTTGGTCACATGATCAAGTGTCTTCGAGAAGTCAGATTCAGAGTCAAATGCTTCGAGTTTATGTGGTCACTGCCAGAATCTGGGCCTTTCTTGCTCTGGTTACAACTCGAGTTGTTAAAACATGAACGAGCATAGTGTTCAAACCCAATTAACAATCACTTTATAGAAGTCAGGCCATGATAAAAAAAAAACTCTGAGACGATCATCATAAGCTCAATCCTCTCCCCCTCCCAAATATTTTATGACCCGAATGGAAATATAATTCTACATCAAAGAAATCGGAATAAAAAATGGAAACGAGGTCTACAGAATATAACAATAAAACCTTCCATGTTTACTACAATTGCGACTCCAAAACCATAATGTAACCATAAATAACACTAATTTTAAACAGGAAAACCAAAGTAATGTGAATGAAAATAAAAAGTAAAGGTATCAAACACACACCTTTTTTTTTTTCTCCTCAAGGGGAGAACGTGTACTAATCGATTATTCGAATGTAATCGATTAATGAGCCCGTTGGTTATTTAATCGATCAGCAAGTAACAGTGATGCCCAGCTCTATTTATTAAACTAATAATAACAACGATACTAGTCTCAAATAAACAGAAAGAAAATAAATATAATTTACAATATAATAAAAGGACATCAACAGAAATTGCAATAATTCTGAAGGTGTGAAAGTGAAATAAAGGAGCAATGGGATTTACACAAACACTCTTTAGTTTTACCTTTCACTGTTTTAACTACTAGTTCAATTAAACGTGTTTAAAGTAAATACTATATAAATAATGTATACAGATTCAGATCCATTGTTGCTGTTTCTCTTTCATTCACCCTATAGTTTAACTAGGGCAATCAGAAAATTCAGAAAATACTTTTTGTAGTGTGATTAGGAGTCTCAATTTTAACACTTTTGATACATTAATCTAGGTGATATGATATAATCTAGTTAAAGTGATTTGTTTGGTACGATACCATGGATATTGTTGTTTTGATTTTGAATTTTTAGGTGAGAAAATAGCTCATGATCAGGATTTGATGATATTTTCTGGTGATGTACCAATATTTTTACCCAACAGTCTCCTAGCATAGCTTGCTTGTTGTCATACTTTATTTGTAATTTGGCTAATATGACATTTCCATTTTAATTTCTAATCATATGTTAGTCCCAGAAATTTTGCCAGTTCGGCGTATGGAAAAAGAGTTCCATGTAGGTGTAGTTCTGGTTTGTGTCTATGCATTTTTTAATGAAAATATTAGATTGGTTTTTGGAATACTTATTTTCATTCTGTGTCTTTGGCAATATTTCGCTATTTGATTTAGAACTGGTTGTAAATTGATGGCAGCTACTTAGGATATTATGGAACTCTTTCATATTACCACATTGTCTGCGAATTGAAATGTTAGATAAAAATTTGGCTCCGTTAACGGCATGCCGCTTACATACATGATGAAGAGGATGGGCTAATGACCCCTTCCTCAGTAACACCCGCCTCGGAAGTAAAATACTCTGAATAGGTACCATCCACATTCGTTATACATTTTGTATTATCTAAAAAGTTAGAAAACCCAGCGAATAACGACTGTCGGTAATTCCATTTGTTTCATGCGGTGTTGTAGTCCACTTACTTTCAAGCCTAGCCAAGTCTGGGTCGGTGTTTGGTCATTGTTGTTCACCGCCTGGAAAGGTCAGGTTCTGTCCAGACCTCTTCCTTCATCCTTTACGATTTTGGATGTTTACTGTGAAATATTATGTTCAATCTACTCCTTTTTGAAAATTGTTTTTAGGTCTTAGTAGACCTGAGAGGGTCAGACTCACTCTCGAGCTCTTCCTCCCCTTTACGATGTTACATATTTATGAATTGATCGATTGATACAGTAGTGATAATAAAAGATTAAACTTGAACAAAAACTGCTTGTTACTATTAGCATTATCATTAATATCTTAATTTTTAGTAACACAGTGCTCCAAAACTGTAATAAGTCAATCAGTGCAGTTTCGTAATTGTAAGAGCTGCTTTATAAATCGTGCTTAAGTTATATAAACATATTGTTACGTATCTGCTTGTTTGTTAATTTCCGGTAGAAATTCTTTCAGAGGACCTTCAGCGATACAAATCCTTTCTTGATTAAACCAGTTTATTCTTTCTCGATACAAATTTTTAGTACAAAGTAATTCCACAGTCAGTACGTTTCTCGTCACTTTAAACTTAACAACTTTTATAATACACGCTATAAATCACAGTGATTCACAATCTCGATAACTTTACTCTATACGACTGCAAAACACGCACACTAGCTCAAAACAGAATCGTAAATTACCGAAACACACCGTAACTACTCTTCGTATTTTCATCCCCTGGCTTTTCTCTGCCAGGCTTATATAATAACAAAGAGGCATCTCCAACATTCGTGGAGTTCCCCGATTATTCGAAAAATTCACAATGCATGCTCCCAGCGTCACGTGAATTCCGCTGTCGTAACAATATAATTTATTTTTAACCCATAAAAAACTTAGTATCAAATAACTACATTCTTTAAAACGGTTTTTAAATTTCAAATTAATTCGTGTGAAACTAGAGAAAAGCAACCTGTTGCGTCACGAGATCATATGATTCTCACGCTCTCTCCTTTCTTGAATTATCCTGTACTTTGGCGAATGTTCTAGTTCTTACTAGATATAGGGTAGGCGGATATATATAAAAGGGGAATGTAACGTATCTGGGTAGATAGTGAGTAATTGAACTGCAGTCACACGGTATTGTTGAAGTTAACGTTCGTTCGTTACAGAGTTGTTTTAGCGCGAGTATTGAGATTAAGTGTATCGCAGAGTTATATTCGGAAAGT
>NW_013668080.1:0-1137 GCF_000517525.1 Limulus polyphemus
ATTGGTTTGTCAGATATCATTTTTGTGAAGTGAAAAGTCCCTAACTGTCGTAGTTAACACACAAAAAAACATCATGTGCTGCCATCTAGCGACGGTAAGCGAAACTATTATCAAATGTAGAAGTAATTCTCCTGAGTAGTGGTTTTCCTTTTTGTTATTTTCTCACAAAAACGCAAGTAATAGGAGAAGATAATAACACTGCTCTTATATACAAATTAAGCGGGCAATTTTTTCACATCTTGCCTATCTGTCAAGCAAAGTAATTTTCATCTTAACATTAAAAATACTTTTGTGGATCAGAAAATTTCGAACTTTCATATGTGAAATTTTTATAATGTCCAAATAGTTACCAAACGTTTCCTAAGAGAAAACTTTATATTTTATATATTGTCTTCAGTTATCAATTTCTGTTCGGGTCCGGAAACTCTGAATGATCTCGCAACCACCATAACAAATTATGAAATAAACATAAAGTATGCATCTTTCATTCTGGAATGAACACAAAGGGATTTAAATTGATAGTTATTGGACGAGCATCAGGACGTGTTTCTTGTGCAAATATAAGGTAGTGACATTACTTACTTCTACTGTATTTTAAGTAAAGGTTTTTAATTATAGTTCAGTACAGTGTCCATCTATTGAGAGATAACTGAACTTCCAAGGATTTTTTTCTCCATCTATTGAGAGATAACTGAACTTCCAAGTATTTTTTCTTAATTTTTTCTCCATCTATTGAGAGATAATTAAACTTCCAAGTATTTTTTCTTAATTTCTTTCTCCATCTATTGAGAGATAACTGAACTTCTAAGTATTTTTTCTTAATTTTTTCTCCATCTATTAATAGATAACTGAACCTCTAAGTATTTTTCTTAATATTTTTCTCCATCTATTGAGCCGAGGGTTACCAAACTATGGCCCGTGGGCCAAATCCGGCCTGCGAGGTTCATCCAGCCCACTACTGCACTGTGCTACAAATGAGCTAAAACGACTTAATTAAATTAACAAAGATTTTAATTAAATTAGTATCAAATTCTTAATACTATATTTGTCTATTAAGATTCTTAATATTTTTATTAAATATGATCTTAATTATTTTTTATGAAGTTCTTCTAATTAACTTACATAATAAATTTTAAA
>NW_013668080.1:1960-70578 GCF_000517525.1 Limulus polyphemus
TTTTTTGTGTATTTACTATATTGAATTGAACAAAATGGTTATGCGGCCCGCGCCCGTCATTCTCTCAGTTATCTGGCCCGTTGTGAAAAAAGTTTGGTGACCCCTGCCCTAAGTTATTTTGAAAATCTATAAATCACTGGTGATGTTCTTCAAGATAGACTAGCATGCTAATGACTAGAATAAAGATTTTGGAGGAAGGATTTCAGGCTGGAGATCAAAGTGATGAACATATATGTTCTACCTCGAGCAGTTGATACCAAAGAATGTGTGAACCTTCTTCAGAGTAATAGTTTTGTACTGATACTACCACTTCACAGAACAGGAGAATTAAAACAAAACTGAAAAACTGGTTGCGATTTGGAACAATGCCAAAAGGTAGATGTAGAAAGATCATGTCATGTTTGTTTCTCCGTTACCAAACATTTGTGCAAAGCTCCTCAAAGAATATTTGTACCAGCTTTCTGTATTGTTGAATTGGTAAATTAGATGGAAGAAAGGTACTCAATAATACCAGTCGTTGATACTTGGACTACTCATGTTCCATATACTAGTGAGATGTGCCACGAACGATGGATCGGTAAATCCATAGCCCGGCACAGTAAACACAGGGCCAAACTTGTAACGATCAAGACATAAAGTAAGAATTATTAAAATATAATGTGCGTTATCAAAGCTTAATTCATATCAAAAGCAATTTATTTTATTTTAAAGGTTAATGCTGATCATTACTATAATATAGGTTATCAGTAATAAGATAAAAATGTTCAGTTCAACAAACTTTTAATTCATTCGTGTTAATTATACAGAGAAATTTCTATGCTAAAACATCGAAGTTAAAAGTTTTTATTAAAAGAGGAAACCGATAGAGTTAATTTATTATTTTGCAGTTCTGTGTAAAACAAAGAACAGACAATTAGTTTGTAAAATAGTAACTCAATGAATAATGTGTATAAAATCATATTACTAGCAGTTTATTTTGCAGTTCTGTGTAAAACAAAGAACAGACAATTAGTTTGTAAAATAGTAACTCAATGAATAATGTGTATAAAATCATATTACTAGCAGTTTATTTTGCAGTTCTGTGTAAAACAAAGAACAGACAATTAGTTTGTAAAATAGCAACTCAGTGAATAATGTGTATAAAATCATATTACTAGCAGTTTATTTTGCAGTTCTGTGTAAAACAAAGAACAGACAATTAGTTTGTAAAATAGTAACTCAATGAATAATGTGTATAAAATCATATTACTAGCAGTTTAAAATGCTCTATTATTATTCAAATTACTAAAATGTTTAAATATCAAAAGTTAATAAAAAAATAGGAAAATGGTTTTGAATTTCTGCTCGGTCAGAAACAATTATTTCTGCTTGAAATACACCTTAAAAGATTTAAAACAGACTGTTTTCTTACTGCCATAATATGAAATGTTGGCGGTGGTATTTTCAGTAATACTGTACAAACAGAGCGTTTTTTATTTTTGCGCTAATAGATATTATAATCAGGAGAAATATCTAAGAATAAGTCACTGTATTGACATATAACAAATACTGAGATAGCGATCCTGTCATATTTTGTTGAATTACAGGTTGTTTTCTTTGAGTTTCAATATGATAAGAAATGAACTTTTAAAAAAGGTAATACTTGCCCTATGTATTTCTTTATGTGACACTTGCATTCAAAACTTCCCTGAACCAATTTAACGTTAAGACATGGCGTTGCTTCCCAAAGGTTTTTGTTCCAGGTTACACACTAAAAAAATGCAGATAAGGTCATGTTAAACACGTTAAATCAATTCTACATCCAAATAAAAGCTTTCGCTTTCGCCATAATGTATTTATGACATAGTTTCTAATACAAGAGATACAAAATTAGTACGTTATTAATAACAATTATTGATTAATGTTTTCGATTATGTGTAAAAGGCAAATACGAAGAGCTTTCATGATCATTCTGCACTAAGAACCCTTTCTGATACGGTGCTTTCGGCCCTTAATTCTACGTAATATAATTTTGCACAAAAATATACGTTTTGGAGACTGCCACATATCATCAAAAACGAAGAACAATAACATAACGATGAAAGGTATATAAGGCTGTTATGAAAAACATATCTGTATAAATATGTATAAACTCTTAATTTTATGTATATTTTATATAGATGTAACTAGAATTTTCAGCATGAAAGATCCTTTACGCGAAAAATGGGCTAAATGACCACGTCATCGGCCTCTAGGTTTCAGATGTAGCCGTTTCTCATTTTAATATATTGACTAGAGGAAATATAGCCATTCAAAAGGACCCGCCGCTACAAGGACTTTGTATAGCTTTTCGACCCAAATAAAGGGAGCTACTGACAATTTACAATGCACAAACATATGAAAGGGGGGAGATTATTCCATGTTGAGCTAGATATCCTTCGATATGTCACCCGCATGCTAATCATTAGACAAAGCCTGGTCTACTGATTATTAGAATTAACATAGTTGTGGTTCACAATAGCGTTTAAACTTATTTCATTATGTATATTACATAAAACAATGCGACGAGTATATAAGTAGTTATGAAATGTTTGACTTCATAAGCTCTTGACGAAAGTTTCAGATTGTCCTCAATGCTCACATGGAGTGATTCATAGATACTATTCAGTGGTAAACGCTTCAACACATTATTATTTCATACATCAAATAAGTAAAGCTTTCATTTAACACATTTAATACCTGAAGGTTTTATTTCTATTAATTAGTAAATGTAGAATTTTATTTACTATTACCTGATTTTAAGTTGTTATTTTTGAATTAAATGGAGATTACTTTTGTGTGAATGATATATTGAAGTCTTTTCTTTCATATCCAATTCTAAAACCTAAGATTATTTTTCATGATTATGAAACTACATTATTTTCATATAAATGTCCTTCAACCAAACGTGCCTTAATGACAGGCAAAGTTATGTTCAACAATAGAAATAAGTTTTAAGATATTAAATATAATAAGATGTTGATTTGTTACTTTTGAATTTTGGACAAACTTGCCTTTGTCATCCTTAATTTTGAAGTGATAGACAAGAATAAAGGCATCTAGTCAACATTACCCACAGCCAACTCTTACTCTACTCAAATCGAATAGTGGGATTAACCATCACATTTATAATGCTCCCACGGCTGATGGGACAAGCATGTTTGGTGATTCGAATCCGCGACCCTCAGATTGCAAGGCTCTGCTATATTCTGCATGACCAGAACAATAAGGTTATTTGTTGAAGGACGGGATAATACACCGTGAGAAACCATATGCTCATATCACTATATGCTGTAAAACAGAAGAAAGAGACACAGCATTCTGTGTAGACTGTATGCCATAACACACATTCACGCATTTCTACTACATCATAAAGACAGATACCTGGAAAGTTCAGAGGACTCCTGTGTGGTTAAGCACTTGCGTCTTGCGTCCAATTTGCTATTGCCAATTAAAACTTGTTGTTGAAAGCAGTAGCAGCCCTCTGATTTATCCAGGCATTTGTCTCATGAGGGAATGGAAATGTGTGAATGTATGCTGAGGCTGCTTTGAATACACGAAATGAATTGTGTGAATTTCGAGTAAGGTCATTCACCATTAATGAGTTGACACCCATTTCCATGAAGGTGATGAAGCTCACATCAGGCATTCTGCAGTTAAAATTATATCAAATATATATCTGTTACTGGCACGTTTCAGTTTGTCGTGCCTACACGGTTTCAACCACATTTAACTACATAAAGAGAGCATGTCAATGAATAATTTAAAGTTTAAGCCAGCAAAGTAGAATTTTTTCAGACAATTTATGGGTCAGATATAGTGTATCTTCTGATTTGGCTAACATCAAAGCCATTTAGGAAGTACATCTTAAACAATTATGAAGAAATGCAGGGGGTTATTGAGAAAAGCTTCTTTCTCTCTAGGTGCCATCCCCCCTTTTCTTTTAAACTGGTATGTCTCTGTTAGATGGGCATGGCAAGACAAGAATGACAAAATTCAACAGGACATTCGAACTATTGGTGGTTTTTTTTGGGGGGGGCGCTCTTTCAATTTATTTTTATTTTTAAGGTGTGAGTATCACATTTACAAATCTAAAACTGAATAGTCTGAGACTGAGTAGTATAATGTTTTGTTCTAAAAACGTGAAACTAACCTGTAATTTGTCCTCTTCCTCTATACTAGCCATATTTGGTAACAATATTGTAACACTTTTATTGTTGAGCTCACTTTCTAAATTACTGTCAAAAGTCCACATCATGAGATGAACAACATGACTCAGCGGTAATTCAAGTGATGCCTTCTTTAAGTCACTATTTTCCAGGAATGTAGAAGGTGAATGGATGCATATAAAAACATTAAATCTATGAAAGTGACATGTCTCTTCATTTCCACATAGCCACGAATTTATGTCAGTTTTTAATCCAGTCTTCTGAAATATCAAAGCTACGAATTTAATTGAATATTTTATGTTAAAAAAACTAATCAGTATGATTTTTGTTAACAGAATATTTTAAGATACATTGTCTTAAATCATAGTCCAAATTTCACAAGATGATTAACAGTTCCAAAAGGAATTATGTCTTGTCATTTTAATAAAAAGTTAAAATTATTATTTTATATGCTTACTTCTTTTGCATATAAAACAACTTACCACATAATAAGCAAGCCTTACATCTTTCATGATGGTAATACTGAAAAGGTCATTGTTCAAGGCTGAGGTATAAACGTAAGTGGCATAAATAAATGTGTTTTTTGTGGCCGTTAACAGCTCCATTGTAGAAGAGTAATCATTGTCCACACTGGTCAGCATTAATTTGAAAAGTGCTTCACTGCTGTCTCGTGTGTTTTCTAGCTGGTTATATCTCTTGTGCGAGGCCATTTCTTTCTTCAGCAACTCATAAGCCATTAGCAGAATTTTTATCTGCAATTTTTAAACGTATTTTCATGATAAAAATATATCAAATTTCTTAAAGTTTGAGAAAAATCAATTAATTGAGATCAATAAAAAGTTTTATGCCAGTGTTGTAAAAGCGAAATTATATTCCACGTCAAATATTTTTAATAAGTGTGTGCTTGTTTTTTCTCAATAATAATGAAAGTAATTCTCACATATGTGACACTTACGTAAAGGCAGTGACAAAAATAAGCCATGCAATTATAATAACATCTTAGATGAATCACTTCAAGATCCATTTCTTAATCGGCTTTGCCCTTTACGAAATAATGAAAACATTTTCATCTATTTAATTTCCCAAATTCCCAATTTATTATTTTCACACATTCCACCAGAGGTCACGAATAACAGATGCTCCGTGACTTTAGCTTTTCTTTTAACACAAACATGAAAACAAGATAATATTAATACACAAGATAACAAGGCCACACGAAATATTGAGAAATGAAACAAAACCTTCCGATTATATTTTCAATTACAATAACATAATATGGCTACAACCTTTACTCTGACTAACTGTCTGTTAAAATGGGCGTCTAGTTAATTTAACATACAAGCATTAAAATGGAAGTATTCGAAGCTAAGATGTTTCTAAAAGAAGTGCAGGTCAAGCATGGGTGTAATATAAAAAATAGATTGATGACATAAAGATGTCTGCCACAAAATATTACATTTATTTAAATGAAATGACCCCGATGACTCAATAGGAAAATAGAGGATATGTTATCTCTCCAAGGGGGAATAACACAGATACTCGATTGTGTTTTTTACGTCAGACAACTAATATAAAACTAAAACTCCAACATAATACATTCTAATGCAATTTATTATAAAGAATTAACAAAATATTCGTAACACATATAGTTTAAGTAATGTTTGAGTTATTATAACAAACATATTTAAATTACAAAATGTTCCTTCCCCTAGTGACACAGCGGTACGTCTAGAGGGCTATAACGTTAAAAACCGGGTTTCGATACCCCCTGGCCCCCTTGTTGGCACATTACAAATAGCCCATTGTGTAACTTTGCGCTTAACAACAAACAAACGAAACATGGAATCTTTTACAAGACGAAAATATTTTGATTTAATACAAAGTGCGCAATATTTAAAACATAATGCAATCGTTTGTTTATTTCCATGGCATTAAGCACTCAAATAACAATTTAATTAAAATTTTCGTATTCATATTTGCAAAAAAAAGGAAAATAAATTATATTAAATCATCACATATTTAAAAAGAAAATCATTGTACAAAACCCAAATGCAGAAGCTGAACTTACCTCCGTTTTTGATAAAGAATAGCAGTCAGTATCACCAGGACGAAGTAAGAGACCGGTACCAGCCCAGACCTGCCAAAAATCTTTAGGGGAAAAAAAATTAGAACTTTCACACTGTTTTCACACATTAAATTATGGAGTATTTTTTGTTTGTTTTGAATTTCGCGCAAAGCTACACGAGGGCTATCTGCGCTAGCCGTTCCAAATTTAGCAGTGTAAAACTAGGGGGAAGGCAGCTAGTCATCACTACCCACCGCCAACTCATGGGCTTCCTTTTTTACCAACGAATAGTGGGATTGACCGTCACATTATAACGCCCCATGGATGAAAGGGCGAGCATGCTTGGTGTGACGGGGATTTGAACCCGCGACCCGCAGATTATGGAGTAAACATATTTAAGACAACAAGTGTTTTTATTCGATCAAGAGGAAATAACTTAATATAAAGAAAAAGTTAAAACCTACATAACTTTCTCAAATTGGTTTACAGCTGTCTTCGCAAAGGTTTTATTTCAAATTTTATTATCTGTGACTTTTTCTAACGCAACTATTTCTTTCAAAGAGCCTGAGTGAACTCCGACGGGCCTGTATTTATTCACTTTCTAATATTTTTGTGTTATTTGTTTTTGCTTTTTTCATATAATCAGTTCAATAAATCAAGTAAATATCAATATTATTATTTTCATTTAAACTGAATGCATAAAATTACTATCTAAAATGTCAATTATCTTCAGTGTTTATGAAACAACTTTCTGAAAATTACTTTAGGATTATGTAATATTATTGAGAAAATCGAAATGTGACTAGTTTATACATCTGTTGTTTCTTTGTGACATATATCCAATAACATGCCATTATTTTTATAGTATCACTTAAGTATTCATTTCATGTCATTAGCTTCAAACTTAAGTTAACTTAAGTTACATAAAAAATAACCTGTATTTCAGACTGTTAATAAGAAAACGTTATTGATATAATGATTGTTTTTCTACATATGCACCTACACTTTTTAGAAATAAACCTCGCAAGATGTGTATAATTCCATATTTTTCTAGTAAATAAGAAAAACATTAATAAGTATATTAAGTACCTTATTGTGGTACCTTAAAAACATGCATTATTGTGAAAAAAATGTTTTGTTGTTTAAAGAAGCTTGATGAAAGTATCTGAACAAGTATACTTGTCAAAGTGAGTATATGTTTGTTTCTGGTTAAGCATAAAGCTACACACAGCTGGCTATCTGTGCGGTGCCCACCATGGGTCTCGAAACTTGGTTTTTAACGTAACTAGACTTACCGCTGTACCATTGAGGGATATGAATGGGAACAAGTATTATATTAGTTCGTCAAGAAATTAATGTCGCGTTTTGGAACCCTTTCATTAACCACCCTCACAAAAAACGTACATCAAAACGTCACGTTAGTGTAGCCTATATAATATGTACAGTTTAATATACTCTAATCCCTTATAGTGATGACATATGACGAGACACATATTCGGCATGTAATGCTGTTTGAATACAAGAAAGGAAACAACGCCTCTGTAGACACAAAGAATATCAAAGAAGTTTATGAAAATGTTTTGAACGTTCGCTGGTTCAGCAAATTTCGTTCAGGTGACTTTAGCCTTAAAAACTGTAATGGCAGGAGCCGACATGTTGGAATTGATATTGATTGCTCTGAAGACGCTTGTTGAGTCTAATCCAAGGCAACGCACTCGTGAAATGGCCTTGAAATCGCATGTTTCTCATGAAACAATACGTAAACATCTAAGGATTATGGGAAAGCTTCATAAAGAAGGTGCTTGGGTGCCTCACGAACTCTCCGATGACCACCGTTTCCAACGTGTGAACGTTGCTTCGTTTCTTCTGGCGCGTAATGCGCGTGAGCCATTTTTGGACAGAATTGTCACCGGTGATGAAAAATGAATTCTCTATGCGAATATTAAATGCCAAAAACAATGGCTCAGTCCTAAACAAAAACTAATTCCGACCCCAAAACCTGGACTCCATCTGCAGAAAGTGATCCTTTGCATTTGGTGGGACATCAAAGGAGTAATTCATTTAGAACTCCTCGATCCACAGCGAACTGTCAATGTAGAGATCTATTGTCAGCAACTGGAACGTTTAAATCAAGCCCATCATCAGAAACGCCCTTCACTCGTCAATCAGAAAGGTGTTCTTTTTCTTCTCCACGACAATGCACATTCACATGTGGCACATTTGATGCAATACAAGATTATGGAGTTGGGTTGGGAAGCCACCATATTCTTCAGATATGGCACCATCAGATTACCATCTTTTTCGTTCGCTGCAACACTATCTTAACGGGAAAACGTATGCAAATGTGGAAAGTGTTAAAGAGGACATGTTTTTTGCTTCAAAGCCAAGTGATTTCTTTAATCAGGGCATTGACAACCTGATTGGAAGATGGAAAAGCATCATCGATAAGAATGAAGACTATTTCATTTAAAAAAATGTTTTGTTTTGATATATAAGTTGTTCGGTTTTTTTTTCATCTAAAAAAAGCGACAATAATTTCTTGACGACTTAATACGTTTATAAAGTCCGTGTTTTCTTAGGGCACAAATTGTTGGTTGTATTTTTCAAATTAAAAGCTTTATCAATAATTTGAATACCTTTTTACATATCGTATCTTTATTTTCTCAGCAATTTATGTTAATATATAACTTACTACAACAAAAACAAGTTTCACAATACACTGAGATAGTATTTTAGTACGTATATTTTTTCCGTTAAACAAAATATATGCTGTATTAAGAAATAATCCCCCCCAGTGGCACAGCAGCATGTCTGCGGACTTACAACGCTAGAAACCGGGTTTCGATACCCGTGGTGGGCAGAGCACAGATAGCCCTTGTGTAGCTTTGTGCATAATTAAAAACAAACAAACAAACAAGAAATAATCATAAATGAAAATAAAAAAAAAACTTTTGAAACAGGAAGAAATAACATGTTGATATAAATAATACTCATTCCTTAATGAATAGCTCACCAGTGGCCCAGCGGTATGTCTACGGACTTACAACGCTAGAATCCGGGTTTCGATACCCGTGGTGGGCAGAGCACAGATAGCCCTTTGTGTAGCTTTGTGCTTAACTACAAACAAACAAACCTTAATGAATTAGATTATAAAGGTTAAAAGTACAAGATAAATACTAAAGTGCATCGGAATGGAAGGGGTGTAGTGGCTGTAACAGCAACGATATAGTTGTAATTTTGTAACGTAATTCAATTTTAAAAACAAGATGAAGTAGACGGAGTTAAACTAAATAGTCCCCCAGTGGCACAGCGGTATGTCTGTAGACTTACAACGCTAGAAACCGGGTTTCGATACCCGTGGTGGGCAGAGCACAGATAGCCTTTGTGTAGCTTTGTGCATAATTAAAAACAAACTAAATAGTCCCCCAGTGGGTCACCTGTAAAATTCTAGATTTTGAATGGTAAAATACGGGATCGATTTCGCGAGGTGAATAGATAGCCCATTGTGTAGCTTTTCCCTGAAAAAACAACAACAACAACTAAATCAAATAAAAGAGTAAATTGCTTGTGGGCGAAAATGATTTTATTTTTGGAGAAAAATACAAATATTCATTAGAACGAGACAAAGAATGAGATTTCGTAAAAGGTAAAAATACCTTTAGATCATATTAGATCTTTCTCTACCTTTATTATATTTATAATTTATTGTTTTTACCGTACCCCATTTGTAACACTGAGTTTTTGTTTAGTTTTATGACTCAAAAATAACCCATTGTGTAGCTTTGTGCTTAACAACAAAACAAACAAAAGTTTAATGAAACAGATTGTTTTTGTACGTTGTAGAAACAATTAAAAAACATTTAAGTAATATCTCTATAAAATTTCGAAAAATATTTCCTACTTGCGTTTCAAATGAAATTTTATTTATACACTAATCTTTTCAGTTCCTTTGTATAATTTCAATATGAAAACCAGTGAACTCAAAAAATGTATTGTGTGTTATTTAGATTGAAGTAATCTACAAACAAAACGTGTGTGTGTTTAATCTAAATCCTTCATCCACGTAACGCTGCGTTGTTTAGATCATTTGTCTAGTTGCATTTCAAACATTCTAAGGTTCCATCCAGTAAGGGAAAACCATGTAATGATTTCAAACGGATTACTAAAGAAGATATAGGATGTTCAACATAGCTCTAAAGAAGTCATCGTGTCAATACTAAAAAATCAAACGTCAAACATATTTTAAGAAACACAATACCTTACTAAAGTACTTTCTGAATACATTTTCAGAAGCAATGTTTGAAGGAACAACGAACCAAACTATAACAACTATTTGTTCACTAAACATTACTTACCTACAAATGGTGACATTCTGCGACACTGTTTTTCTTCTAGTAACTCAATCATTACAACAATCAGGCGATGTAACGCTGCCTTTATTCTATCTGGCATAGCTTCACTCGGAAATATATTCATTACGTCTCTCAAAACATCAAACGCTTCCTTTACAAGATACGGTACTCTGAAAAGGCTACAAAATGTTCAACATTTTAAAGAAAAAAATTCAGTCTCTAGGTTAATAAGTAGCTAAGATAGATATGCGTCTACTTTTTCTCCATGTTATTGTGCTCAAGAGAGGGGCGTTTCGTAACAAATAAATATTTCTAGTAGTTCATACATAATCATTTGTTTACTTAATTAACATATATTACATCATTGTGCATCCAGAGAAACATAACAGCCCATAACGGGCTTATTCTAAAACATAGAGGGAAAAAAGTGACAAGAATATTATACGTCAAAAGTATTTATACTTTTTATTGAAATGTGGTGAGAAAATAATATAAAGAAACAAAATAATTAGGATACGGGCAAGTTAAAGCTGACAATATTCTTCTATATCAGCCAATATTAAACTTTACGATATAATTTTATCTAGGAAATTACCACTGGCAGGTACAAGTATGTTTATATATGAACCAAATAGTAATTTACGTTTCTTTTTGTTTGTTTTTCGCTGCTAAGCAGAAACTTACGCAATAGGCTATCTATGTTCTGACTCCTGCGAATATCGAAATCTTATTTCTAGCGCTATAAGCCCGAAGACACTTACCGCTGAGCCACCAGGGGCATAAATAATAAGACAAAGATATAAACAATTGTTTCACCGAATGCCGCTAGGCACTTTGATAAGTTGTAAGCCACACAAAATTGTTACACCCATTTATGCTCAGACCAATGTTGTTGTAAACAAACAGCATGAAGTCCACGAAATCAATTTGGTGTGATACACTGTTATTTAACAGATAGGAACTGGCAGATAGACTGGTAAAAAGTCACATGTAAAATAATGTCCAAAGTGTTCTCAACACGATCAGTGTTTATTGAAACACTTCAGATGGCTCACTTGAGTTCTAATCAATTCAACCTGGTGAGCGCCTTTAGTTGTCGTGTAAATAAAATTCAAAATTTAAGTAAGAATAATATTTCTAACTCTATTTCAACAATATTTTTCTCAGAAATATTGGGGTGTCTCAAATCGTTATTTGTTGAATATCTTTGTCAAATTCATTGAAACAACTAAATGAATAAAAGAGTCTATCATTCATTAAAATATAATTCATTTATTAGATATAAATTTATCTCGACCAAGTATATCGTTACTTTTCCTAATCTTACGCCATTTTGATAGGTCAGGTCTTAAGTCATCAGTAAATATTACGTTGTTTTTACAATGTTTTGTTTTACGATTTATTGAGAGAATTGGTATTTGCTCCAATAGACAAAAAAATATGTTTATGAATATAAATATATATCAAACTCATCTTGTATACATAAAATCTGTTTTTCCCTTTTTTTTCTAAAAAAAAAGGATATACTTATAATATTTTCTTTATTTATCCAAATAGTGTCATTGAACAAAATTTTGGATATTTTACAACGTAAAACATAACTAAAAGAATAAATCAAATTATATGTTTTTTGAAAACCAAGACTAAATATAATTTAGGGAGTTCTTACTACGTTATGGATTTTTACTTCGAGAAGAAGAATAAATCAAGAGATACAACAATCCCCTCACTAACAGTCTGTAAATGGTTAAACAAAATTATATACCAAGAATTATCACAAAGAATCTTAAAGCTAAAAAAAAATTAAAATGTTTAAATGAACTTAAATAACTAGAGCCTTCCACAGTGGCGCAGCGGTATGTCTGCGGACTTAAAACGCTAGGAAGTGGGTTTCGATACCCGTGATGGGCAGAGCACATGTAATTTATTGTGTAGCTTAATTTGAAACAAACAAATACAATGATTTAGATAACTTTGTATTAAAATGACATTACTAAACCTTCAAAATTACTTCATAGAAAAATGAGCAAATCTGCGATATCAAGGGAAACTTTAGAACCATAATAAAAGTTTACCTTCTGCTGTAATATTCAAGTGTAATTATAACCGCCTTAGAGCACAATAAGTAAGGTTGCCATTTTGACAAATCCAAACTGGAAAGATGATGTCCCCATTCCAACGTCTTCATAATAATGCTTGCCAGAGCCAAGCTACGTTGAAAGTTACCTGGTTATGAAAATGCATATAAAACATATTGATACCTTTCTTCTTTTAGTTGTGTTTCTCATATTTTAGTGCTATTCGTTAAGTGTCAGAAAGCTATGGAGAAAATAATAACCTAAGAATTAAATAACTAATGAAACTGCGAAGATATTAATTGTCCAAAAAGAAATGGGTTTCGGATAAAAAGCCGGTGTACAAGCTCACTTGTAGTTTGGGTTCGTAACAGCCTTTTAAATCGTTCAGTTCAAAGAACCCGACAAAGATACTGTACTCCCCCCAACCTCCGTTCAGTATTCAAAATAAGCTGATGCTTGGGTTGTTTGACCCGTCCTTTTAAACCACATTTAAAGCTCATGTCGATAAATTGTATTGATTTTACTGTAAAATTTCATGTTATTTGCAAACATACGTAGCGAATACCGATGAGTAGTTTTATGATTTTCATTTTCTAAGTGTTGATAAAAAGTAACTATTTCGTAAAGATCGTATCCAATGGAGATGAAAAATACCATTAACATTACATAACTTATAATATGAAGATACAGCAGTTACTGCTAGTTTCATAAAGCTGTATTAAAAAAATGTATAATAATAACATTTCCATTGATACTGAGCATAAATATGATCTATCAAACACACTGAAAAATAAGCATACTTTGTTAAGAAGATACGATATTGAGAATACTCACGTTTGTTCATTTCTACTTGAAGTTCATTTGTTACATCGGTTATTCCACTAATTGTGTTATTTTCTGGGCATTCTATGGTTACTGAAGTTGATAAGTCAGTACAAAGTTTATTCCAATCGCATACGTAAACAGTAACTAGCAGTATTTCTTTCGTATTTTGTCCTGTTTTAAACAGAAACACATTTACAATCATATAGTGAGTTGTATAACAAGATGTTCTATAGGACTATATGAATTAAATAGAATATTTCGCCATTGTGTAAGTTGCTTTTTTTATTATACAACTTGTGGAGCAAATTGTTAAAATAAATGCTGGTTAGGATTGCAGTTAGAATGATATTTAATTTGTGGAAGAACTACGTTCATCTTCTAAAAGTTAATTACCTTCAAAAAAGAAATAATTATCTATATTTTTGTGCATTTAAAACATGAAAGGAAATAACATTTCAAAAACTGCTAATTTAGGAAAGCCATTTTTGCAAATCTCTATTTTATGACAGGAATCGCATTCTTCGATACACTGATTTCCTTAAGTTAAGTGCAGTAGCCGTTCAGCACACGATTCATAAGGAATGGATCTGAGCTTTGACTTCAATAAATCCAAGTTTCACAATGGACAAAGGCACTTTAAACCATCTTACAGCGTACGATTTTTGAAATTTAGCTGACGCTTTAGTCAAGAAAGACGACTGATTTCAGTTCTGTGCATACAGGTTTGGAAATATAATTTAAACTAAGAAATTCAACCAGTATAAAATTAGTAGGGCATGGTTGTTTCTACCAGGATGTATTTGATATATACTTACTTGGACACTTCTATTAAGTAAAACGGTGAAGACAAAGTATGACATGTCTCTACATCTTCACATGAGATTTGTGACCGTAAAACTACTTAGCTCAAGACCAAAGGATATTCTTGCCAAACCAATTATTGGTAATCATTCAAACACCAATGCGGAAGAGGTATTGATGTATATCAATGTCTAACTGACTCAGTAACGGGTTATCTGCACGATATATGTTAACACAAAACGCCAATAAGTGAAGAATTTCTTATCAACAAAGACACTTCCACTTTCTTAAGCGAAATGAAGAAATGTTTTATATTTTATTTGTCACACAAGTTAAAATTTTTAATTTGAAATATAAAATAAGATTTTAAAACTAATTCACATTATGATTTCATCAACCATTAAAGTGGTCACAGAAAGTCAAAATCTAGTTTAATTATAAATAAAGTTTTTTAGAGAACGATAAGACAGAACGATAACGGTGAAGCGGCTTTAAAGCAAGTTAAAGGTTTTGACAGTAATGTGAATAAAAAGGGATTTGGGTGTTGTATTTATTTCATAAATGGTAATTTACTATGATTACAGAAAATGCAAAACATAAACTTCCTCTATAATACATAAAAGAAATTAAGTAAAATTTACCACAAGGCATTCTCACGTTATTTAAACGTGGAATGTGACCTCTCACTGTTGCTATGGTTATCTTATCTTGGGTGTTTGGAATCCGGTAAACAAATCTGTAACTAAGTGGATGATTATCAGCTTCCATGCACCAGCCTTGAGTAGCATCCAGTGTGAATTGTGTAACGAAAGCAAGACCAGATTCTGGTGAAACCTGTGTTTTACCAAAAATTCATTATTTATCAAAATATCGAGCGTTCAAAGTAAGATAGAATACTTGTGCAACAAATCAATTTAGAACTGAAAGTTAAGTGATAGTGAATTTATTCTGATGAAACAGAACGAAAAAAAGACAGTTTAAACAATATTCATGTGTCCCATGCTTAGAAGTCACATCTGGAAAGACAAGATCATCTACTGGAATAAAAACGTAATTAAAATATAAATTTATTATTCGTAATACCAAAAGCCTGTTGACATTTGAATATTTATTTTGCTGTCTTAATATCTAAAAGCACTTAGGTATTTATAATGACCATTTGTGAAACATTTGTTAAGAAAAATATCTTTACGAAGATTAAAAATCAAGTGTATACAATATCACTCAAAATCTTATACAATTGGATCATGTGTTTGAATGTATTTGTGAAGAATCTGCAAGTGATATGAAACTATATGCATGGCCAGGGTTTGAGATGTCTGCATTTTGTAAAAGACACCGTTAGTGCCTACAAGTCCAAAGAGATCTTCGAGTTGCGGTTAAAGCCAATTCTATGGAAACCCGTTGGTGAAGCTGACCAGTGCAGATGCTAAGATTGCTCTACTCCATACCATAGGGCTGAAAAGGTTGGTAATACTCATGCACTCTATACAGTAGACGTACAATAAAGAAAACATTTCACTCTAGGTGTTCTGAAAAGACATCCGAGGTTTTATTCACTGCTTAAAATGAAGGATAATGATTGAGACACTATGCTAATCAGGCAACAGCCGAGATCTCAACCCTATCAAAAACTAATGGAAAGTAACGGCTAACAAAGTGCACGGTAAAAAAACGAGAAGTACCATGGAAGTGAAGCAAGCTCTAATCTGTGACTATTTTTAATCATGAATGGTGTTATTTTGAAATTTAGGTTTTGTAACTCAGAAAACATTTTCGTATTTGCCAACTATTTGTTGGTCATTTATTTGAATACGTTTGTCAAAGTAGTTTTGCTAATAAAGACACATACATATGTATCGATGATTGAAATATGAGTCAGCTTACACCAATAAATGTCCATAACTATTTTACACTAGTTCTGACCATTCTACATTGCACAATCTCGTAAACACTACAGGATCCAGCAAAAATCTGGAAACATTCGGTGATGCAATAACTTTTCCACCACTATACATATATTAAATAAAGTAGTACTTAATAGTAGGGATCGACAAGGATTCCAAATAATTCACGCGCCAAAAACCACCCTATTGAATTCCTAAGCGAAAAACCGACCATTCAAAGCATCGTTTCGATACATTATGTGCATATATAATAATAATATGCTAAAAACATCGCACACATTTCTGATATAACAATTCAAAAATTTCAAAAACAGCAACTTTTTAGTCTACTTCCTACCTACCTGATCATGTCAGCTGGGCTAGCCCCTAAACGAATCGGACTACCGCTACAAGATTTCTCCAGCCTAATTGACTGGTCCGTGGGTATTCTTTTTTGATATTTCCATAAATACATACAGAATTTTTATAAATGGTAAACAATTCATGCACATACTTAAATATTTTTTCAACCCAATTCAACGCAACAGATGGCGCTAAATATTGATGGATATACACGCGACAGCTACTAAAGGTAAAGTAGGTATAACATAAAAAGTAAGCAGACAGGAGTATTAAAAATTATTAATTTTAAAATGAACTAGGAATCCTGCAACAGAAAGTGATGAAACAAGACTTCAAAAAACCTCGTAAATTTATAAAGTTTAATCCTTACTTTGGCAGCGTTATACACTTATTTATAGGCCAAAGTAAGGATTACATTTTATAAATTTGAGATTGTGGTTTTAATTCTTGGAAAAATTATAGTTATCAGGGATATGGTTATACTTATAGATTTTGTGTCCATCCTATGAACATATAAAAACTGAACAAATAAATAGGAAAACAAATATATATATATATATATATATGTATGTATATCTCAACTTATGATTTGTCAAATAAGGACCGCAAAGTTTATTATATGGCTTTGTTGATTTTGTTGCTGTTTTCTTAAATTAAATGAGAACGGATACCTTGAAAATATAGTGAGTATTATGGTACTGTAGACTTTATCCCTTGTTGTTTGGTGTACAGTAATTTAGTAATTTGAGTATGGAAGGATTATATATATATCCACAGTTGCGATTTCTCACTGATACATGCTCCGTGTGCGAGTACTATGATGGATTATCAGAAAAGCCCTACTGGGAAAATGGAACTGGAGTGAAAAATCAGAAAATAAGAGAGGCTTTTAACTTTAATATAACAGATATTATGGTCAACCCTCAAATATGCCAGCGACATTGGCTGTGTCTCTCAAAGCCATTCGTATACTCAGTTAATTCAAATCCTAATAAAGTAAAAGTGTTTTGTTTTTTAACTAAGAAAAGATCAAAGCCAGGTAATGGCCACAATATACAGTATTTTCCATGACTTTCTCGAAGATGGCTGTAAATTAACAATCGAAATGTAGAACAATTTAGTACTTAGTCTATAGAAACAATGAATGATTTGTTATTTTGGATTATATCATTTTTTTAAATAACAATTATAGCGATTGATATCCAATCACCACAACTTACCAAAACTACAAAGAAAACAAGCTTTAATATTATAAATCAACTATACTGTTTTCACGTGTGTCTTGAACCAAATTTGTAAGGCATCATATATTTATACTTGTACCCATTATTTCCAAATGTATACTTGTTCAAAGTATATCGATGAACATAAAAAGAAATTATTAAAAGCTCATTCAAGTGCCAAAATGTTTCAAGCATACGTTAGACAGTTTCATTATTGGGTTGTACTAATAAAATTACATCAGTTGTAAACTTAGCTCATTTTTAATGAACTCAAATTGGTTGGAGGTGAAACAATATAACTATCTTTTAATTTCTTTGCTTCCCTTAATTATTTATTTAAAAGATAGTCTTTAGCTTCTTACCTTTAAAACTCCAATCTTAGGAATACTCCGATGTAACACTTCCACACATAGATCTTTATCTGATAAATCGTGCTGGCCCTTAATAGTAAAACATTTTGTTTGCTCATGTCTTCTATAATTTTTAAAGGAAGCGTGAAGAGGCATAGATGTGAAACCAAAGAAATTGGTCATTCTATACTCCGAAAAAGTGAGGATATAAGGAGGACCTGAAAAAATGATTTAAGAAAGTACAATATAATATTTTTCTATTTAAAGATGCAGTGTTATAATTTAAAAAGATAATTATAAAGAGAGTTATTATCTTTGATGCCATATCTGGTTATGCTCTATCTGACGATGATACGTCTAGACAATAGATCTGCAGTGTGGTTTCCATTGCTAAAGACTCTGTTCTAAGACTGCCATGTCCAAAGTACTCCACATTTCCCTGCTTATATCCCGTTATTCAAGTGATAAACAATGACAGTGGTTTACCAGTACTTTCTTCAATGGTCTAGGTGCTCAGAAATCAATAGGTGCAGAGTATAGCTACTTAATCAATATACCCAATATTGAGGCATGTAACGGTTGAATCTGAGAATCCTTATCCTGGTGAACTCATACTCTATTGACTTCATTTCCAGACAGAGATCATTCTTTATTATATTGTATATTGTAATTTAGCTAGGACGCGTGGACGGTTTTGTCACTGGTATATGCCTTTGTAGTTTAGCACTTTAACAGGACACCACATTTTACTCATCACGGCTGAGGTATGCTTTGTTGCATATTGCTGTTATTGAGCATTTATTGTCTTTGGCATAAGTTAACATGAACTACATTCATAGATGGCGCCACGTCTTTATACCAAAAACGAAAAAGTATATAAAGCACAAAAATATGTGTCTGTCTGTTTGTCCATTATCTAACAACCCCTAGGTCGCTGGGCAAATCTCGAACAAACCTAATAGGATGATAGTTTGGAATAAGAGGCATGCTAATAGGGGTTTAGAACCCATCCACCTTCATTATTATTGTTATTGAGCATTTAAGGTCTTTGGCTTAAGTTAACATTAACTACATTCATAGTTGGCGCCTCGTCCTTACACCAAAAACAACAATCAATTAACTTTTCTATAAAAAACCTAAACACAGTGTTAGGGAGAACACACAAATATCTTATATATCTCAGAGAGTGTAATAACACTCTCTGTGAAGGAATGCAATGACAAAAATGCGCCACTATTGCAATACTACATAAAGTCAACTGAAGTTTCTACTCCAACATCTATCTTAAGGCTGATATGAAGAGCCGTTTCTTAAGTTATACACATATCCTACTTTGACCCGTGACCTTTCATTTTCGGGTAGTAAGACACTTTTTCGACCAATGACCGCCAAATAATTAACCTCGTGAAACACTGTGGAGGGACATGAAGAACTGGATCTGGAAGCGGGTGACAGAAAGCATTTTATACGGCCACTATTTTTTTCCGCTACCTCTTCCTACAAAATAACTCTCACCATTGCATAGATTGTGCCATATTTAAAAAATATATATGCATATTGAGTTCTTAAGGCCTGTACAAAACCTTTGGTGAGGCAATAATGAATACTGTAATAATATGCTATGTTATAAATAAATTATGTGAAAATTAGGTTTTTTGTGTTATTTATCATAGCATCCACCCCACATTGTATAAGTTCGTAACTCGAACAAAGGCTTGCACTATGTGATACAAAATGAGATATAACCATTGAAAATTTATGTTATAAGAAATAAGTATATATACAATATTTATTATCATGTTCAATGCTGTGGTCTTAATGAATAGGCTACTAATTAGTCCTGATTAATTTAGGCGATTAATATTAATACAAAAATTTGATTACTAGAGTAAGTTATGTCATTACTTGGACACGACACTCATTCTTCAGTTATCGTTACTGGGTATAATTTGTATTTTTGTTGCTATTAATTCTACAAAGTAATACTTAAAAAAGTTTCTTAGAAAAGGCTATTAAAAAACTACAAGTGATGTAGCTTGGATTTAATTAAAATTTAAGAAATATATATCTATATGTTTATTTAGTGAGTCATAATTTATGTTTTGTTATAAATGTCTTAATTTGTAATAAATTTGTTGTATTTTTTATTTTTGATTGTGTAAAATTAACCATATTTTTTGCGTATATTTGCCTATCATGGAAAATATTTGATTAGTCATATTTGTTGTTAGCATCTCAGTGGTAGTGAGGGTAATCTTTCGATATAAACTATGAAAACATTTACCTTTTTTGGGAATTAAAGACCAAGCGAAACGTGTTTTGGAATTGGTGCGAACAAAACCGTTTAAAACCTTGATTCGACTGGGTTTAGTAATACTTTGGATGATTATCTCCGTATCATCTTGGTTTTCCTTAAGTTTTACGACGCATGTTTGGTTGTCCTTCCGAACGTCTTTGGATACTATCAGCGTGAAACTGTAACTAATAGGAAAGAAATCGCCATTTTTATTTAATAATTCTTCCATTCCCACTGTAGTTATTCGATAAATAACCTAAAAACACACACACACACATATATATATATATGTATTAAATAATTAAACCTTTGTACCCACGACAAAAGTCCAACACTAAAAAAGTGGTGGCAACACAATGAAATCTTTAATTGATAAATTATAAGTGGAATATTCATTGTTTTAGTAAAAAAATTAAATACATTGTCCTAAAAAATTAACAGACAGTAACAATACATTTCGGTCACTTAGAATTCAAATTAAGTTTATATCATGTTTTTTACAAAATCTCACCCCCATCACTTTTTCTTGAACATTTTATGACTTGTTGCTAGATTTGTCGTTTGTTTTTGTTTGAAATTCAGAAAAACTACTCGATTCCCATCCGCTTTAGCCGTCTGTATTTTTAAACTTATAGAAAGCTATTCAAAACTACTAACAGCCAACTCTTGGCCTATTCTTTATGAACGACACATTACAACGTCCTTTGATTCAAAGGGCAAGCATATTTGCGACGTATTTCGATCTCGGAACCCTGAGATTGCGAGTCGAGTATTTCAACGATCAGATCAAACCAGACCGTATTAACAGACGTTTCCAAATATAAGCTCACAGAATTTAAGCAAAGAGCACTTCTAAACACAAGGCCCGGCATAGCCAGGTGGTTAGGGAGCTCGACTCGCAATCTGAGGGTCGCGGATTCGAATCCCCGTCACACCAAACATGCTCACCCTTTCAGGCATGGGGGCGTTATAATGTTACGGTCAATCCCACTATTCGTTGATAAAAGCGATCATTTTGAACTATTAGTTTAACCTCTGTACTACTTAAGCCACCAAAACTGATATAACCTCTTGAGATATTATTAGGCTTACGGTAGAAGATATCGTTAAATATGAAGCAAGGCATACTACTCTTTATAAGTAAGAAAAATATGTTCAATTAGCTATACAGATTATAAGTTTCACTTTCAGTAGCCTGGTTGCTCTGTTTTGAAGTTAATATTAATTATTAATCATTTTCGTAAACAACCTTTCGCAAAAAAATAAACAGATAATTCTTGCTGTACTATAAATATAACTACCATAATTCCAGAGCAAACTGTTTTTTCCATTCAACCTTTTTTTTTTTGTAAAACCTTTTATAAGTAACACTCTTTTGAAATTTATTGGTTAGCAATAACAGTAATACAGTTTCAACTACACATTAGTTCTATGCAACAGTGGACAACTAGGAAATAAACTCGTGTGTTCTGATGCCTATTTAATTTTTTGTTTGTATGACAACTTTCAAAGAAGTTTGAATGTTTATATATCACGAACGTGTGATCTCTGTATATTCGATTTTCAGAGAGACTTCTTTCAGTATTTACTGATAACTTCTAAAATTGCAGTCTTTAATCCACTAAACTAACGTATTAAATTACCATTAACATTTTATAAAGTAGAAAGTAGAATTTGAAATCGTTACAAGTACTTAATCATTATAATCAAGACAACGGATTGTTTAAGTAATTGTTGGTTTGAGCATAGTATAAGAAAGGCATCATATATTACTTTAACGAATATAACTTAATGTTGAATAATTTTAATTTACGTATATTACATACAGTAATAATTGCAGATAAGACAATAAAGACATTATTAAACCAAGAACTACTTACAGTCCAGGGTTTAATGATCCACCCGGAATACATATAGATGGCGCTGTAGTTTCTTGCAGCCATTGTTCTAGCCGAGTGTACCCACCACCGCCCCTGTCACGAACATAACATCCATTACTATTGTTTTTTGAACAGATCCATAAGAATTTCATTTCTCCTTGTTGTCGTCCCAAATCAGCAGATAATGAACCATCTATACAGAAGGTTTGGTTGAAATAAACTTGATATAAGGATGGAACAAATGCCATAAGTGGTGCTGTTGTTGTTTTCACAGTTATAGATGCATTAGTCGAAAGAAGGCCCGGATAATTTCCCAAAACTGTAAAATAAAAGAAACATAGTTCATGTAACTACTAAAATAACATGCAATCATGTTTTTATGAAGGTTATGTTGATCTTAGTACATTCTTCATCATTTAACTTTTCAATAAAAAGCATTTTTACAACTACACTCACTTTTCTAAAATGAACAATAATCAGAATAGTAATAAGTATAACAAGAAACTTACAACTCATTACTAATGAAAATATTCTATAAAATGTAAACATTAAAACAAGCAATTGCAAGCTTTTTAGTTGTGGTTTAAAGATTTATTGAAATTAAAGAATTACAGTTACATTTCTTTACTGAAAAGCAGTTTCACGTAATGTATATTTAATAACTTTTCAACGTAATGATAAATAGTCAAATATTCAATTTTACACGTTGCTAGTAAAAGAATTTGTTATTAAGCACAAGGCTACAAAAAGAGGTACTTGTGCTGTGTTCATCACGGGTATCGAAACCCGATTTTTAGTGTTATAAGCCATCAGGAAAGCACTTGTTAAAGAAAATGCTGTAAATATATTAAATTAATTACGTTTATTAGGCCTGAAACCTAGAAAATTTTGTGGAATATGTTTGAAATGAATATTACTGAATGGAACTTTTTTACACAAGAAACCTTGAAAGACAACTGAAAGAATTTTAGTGTAATTATGTCGAGATAATATTATACAGAAAAAGTGATAAGAAAAGTTTTAGTTATTGTACTAAAGATATTTTCAATTAGTTCTTTTATCGAAATGAAGTATCGGCTTGAAGAACGTTCTGAGACAAAACTTCTCAGAAAAAGTGTAAGATTTCAGAGACAAATAAATTAATCAACTTTAACTCTCGTAACTGAGACATCCGGAGAAGATTTCGAATTATAGAATATAAAATAACTTGTTTGGTATTTCTTATTTTATCTACAATTTGTTTCCACACGAAGAACGGTACTGTTTGGCTTATTATAGAAAAAAAATATATTACTGTTAAAAAAATGTACAAATCTCATTGTAGTTAGTTCAGACAAAAAAGAAAACTGTAAAATAATGGTAAATTCTGTTTCTTTCTTACCTCTAACAATTCGAAATAATATGGCAAAAAAATCTAAATAGCTTCAACAACAATGAATAATGTTGGTCGTGATCACACTATCTAATTTATAGAACTTCTTTATTTCTATGGACCTTCTCAGATTTATTTAGTTTCAAAAGTTTTGTTCTTCAAGATGCCCTTATTTGTAATTAAAAATATAAATATTTTAACTCAGTTTGTGTTTTTTATGTGCTACTTGTCTTATATTAGAAATTTCTAAGAATGTTTCTAAATTAAGCTTAAGTCAAGTGTAATATAATGTGTATATTCATACAATAAAAGCTGAAAAAGCTATAAAACCTTATTTCGAAAAATTGTAGTTCAATCCCTGTTCGTGATTAGTTTTCAGTAAACAAAGTTTATACTATTGTGTTTTTAGTTACGTTAATTAACCAACGAATTGGGTTATTAGATTATAATTTTTTACAGCAAAATAATTTACTTAAGGTAACTAAACCTGAAACTATTTGTATAGATTTATATACAACACCCTTCTAAAATACTAGGGAACTCGAACAATTTCGTCAATTAATAAGAAACAACAGTAACAAATTTTAAGTCTGTTGCTAACATTCTTGAGTGTGTGTTAAGGGGGGGGGGGTTATACTGCATAAAATATGCATTCTGCAATCTTTTGCTTATGAATTAGAACAATACATTAGTTTCTTAACTGTAATACACTCAGAAGTAAGATTGGACACTTATGATGCTAAAAATTTGGTCTCAATGCCCCTGCAGTGGAAAGAGAACAAATAACCCATTTTGTGACCTGGTATTTAACAACAAAAAATCAAAGAAAAAAATCCTTAAATCTAAGGAGTCTAATAATAAAATAGAGTTAAACTAATACAGTCTAGTCTAACTGAGGATTATTCTTCTAAAATTATTTTCTGAACAGTCTGTAATAATATTTTCAGTGCTCAGACTTGAACTAGTTCTCAAGCTACTCTACCCATACCATATTTTCCAAGTATTGTTATAGCTTTCGCATGTTGAATTTTTATGTGAAAAAAAGTCTCTTTTAATAAATTACTTTTTGTTCCTATTAATTTTGGTTGCCCCTTGTATCGAACTCGTGTGTATCATATAATATATATATATATATATATATATAGCATAATGTTTTGGGACAACATGGGACCTACTGGTCCATCTCGACTGTTCCATCCTCTAAACTAAACTAAAACAAACAATAAATAAATTTTAAAAAAGGTTAAAGCCAGCCCTTATCATTCATATAGTTATCAAGCTTTATCTTAAACTCACCTAAATTTATTTCTGCCACAACATACGAAGGCAACTCTTTCCAAAGGCCAACCACACTATTAGAAAAATATAACTGTATTTGCTGAATATGACTCCTACCTTGCCAAAATTTATACTTCTGTCCCCAAATCCTACTATTCTCACTGTTAAGTATGAAAAAAAGATGATGCGTCAACACTATCAATTCCCTTTACAATCTTAAACACCTCCATCAGATCCCTCTAACTCTTGTTTTTTTGAAAAGAAAAAAAAAGAGATTTCAACCTCCTCTCATATAACATCTCCTCCATCCCATGCACCATTCTAGTAACCCTTCTCTGAACCCTTTCCAGCAATTCAATGTCTTTCCTAAGGTAAGGAGCCCAAGACTGAACACAATATTCCAAATGTAGCCTAACCAGTGACCTGTACAATGAAATTATAATCTGTTTAGACTTGTTTTCAATATTTCTTTAGATACAACCTAAAATACTATTTGCCCTACCACTAGCAACAGTACACTGCTTGGATGGCTTTAGAGACTGATTAACTATTACACCAAGATCCCTTTCTTTCATGACACTATTAAGGTTATTCTTATCCAAATGATACCTATAATTCAAATTATGATAACCCACATGCATTATCTTGCATTTATTATAATTAAACCTCTTTTGCAATATATTTCAAAGAATGTCAAAAGCTTTGTAAGGCAAGATTTTCCCTTAGTAAAACCATGTTGACTATCCAATAAAATTCTAAACTTTGTTAAATGTCTTTGCAAAGCATCTTTTATCAGATTTTCAAAAACAACAGATAATTCTTGTTGCATCCCTTCAAAATTTGTTTTTTTTAAAGTTGTAATAAAAATATCATTATTCCTTATCTCCATATGCAACAAAACATTGAATCTAATAGAGAAATGATCACTTGCACCCAATTTCCACGCTCTTGATCATTTCTATATTTGAAGTTAACAATAAATCTAAAATGCGTTGTTTCTAGTAGGTTCCTTGACTAAGTGGTGAAGAAAGACATCTCAAACAGTTTCCGAAAACCTTTCTCCATCACGGTTTGACTCTAGCATTTCCCAATCTATATGCCTGAAATTAAAATCACCCATAATTATGACTTCATTAACAGCTGAAATCTTAATCTCATTGTAAAGTTTCTCATTAATTTCATCAATACAGTTTGGTGTTCTGTAACAAATTCCCACTAAAAGACTTTTCCCTTTATATCCACTAATAGAAACCCAAATGGATTCAATCTCCTTGCTGTAATCTTTGATATTCTCAACTTCAACAGGATGTAACCCACATTTTGCATATAGAGCCACTTCTCTCCCCTCTTTAGTACTCTATTCATATTAAATAGCCTGCAACCCTGTATTTCAAAGAAATTTCTGTCATCAAAATCATCTACGTTCATCCATGTTTCAGTTATTCCCATTATATCCAAATCTTTTATTCCAACCAGTGCTCTGAAGCCATCTATTTTATGTCTTTCGAGCTGGAGTATCCGTTCCCTGGACGGATGTTATGTAAATTCATGATTAGTGAGAAGTTATCTTAGGACATGAATAGTTGCTTTCCTTATATGTAACTGTAAAAAAAAAACGCCCATAAAACTGCAAAACACAAAATGTGAAACCACAAGTTTTTATGTGCCCCCGCATGGATCTAATGAACCTCCATACCAATTTTAGTGAATATCTACCCATACCATGCGAAGTAGTTACATGGACATTCAACAGACAGTACCATTATAATCATATAGATACTTCTAGCATTACAATAGTAACAATTAAGCCTACCCTTATAACTACTTCTATACTCACTTCACATGCTAAACTTATTACTGCCTCTTATTCTTTTCGCATTTAGTTTATCCTGGCCCTCACCTCTATCTAGTTCTAGTTTAAAACTTCCCTTACTGCTGAGTTAATAGCCGTAGCAAACAAGCCAGTCTCTATTTTATTTAAATATAAACCATCCATCCCAAAAAGCTACCTTCTTTCACTGAACTGATCCCACTAGTCCAAACGATCAGTCTGCTCATCCTTACATAATAACCCATATCTAGCATTTAGCCATAATGACCTAAATATATATGTATTTGTCCCATATCCATTTTCTCACTACATATTTCAAAGTATATGTACCTTGCCAATTAAATTGCATGGCAAATAATTTTAGCTGATAAGCATGACTTGGATGTCTTGCACAGAAATATTTTTTATACTCTGAAACATACTTTTTTCCTAAAAATGATTAAATTTTACTTTATGTTTTCTATTAAAAGTCCTTCAAAAATAAAGGTACCTGAGACAGTGATCTTGTAGAAGGCATTTCCTTTCATTTGGAGTTCTGGAATCGTCAGTTGTGAGCCCCAAAATATTGGCAACTTGAAATCAGAGGTATTCACACTCCATATGATCTAGAATTCAAATACAATCTATATATATATATATGATTCATTACTGTATTATTTTATTACAGCGACTTGTTAATGACTAGATAGATAATTCTGATGAGCTTTGAGCTTAATTAAGAAACTTTAAATGAGTGTGGTATAGTCGCAATGGTAGACTTTCACTGTATACTATATTTCCAGAAATCCTATAATTATTCATAGTAATTTAATAATTATTAATGACATACGCACAGAGAAAAATATTCAAGTAAAATAATCTAATAATTTTTATAACTACGTTGAACAATACTGTCACTTCATGCTTGAAAATTTTAAAATGTTTCTATGTCTTGCTAATTTCTTCCACTTGGCAAAATATATAAAGTTAATAACATTTTCAGCAAATGACTGATAAACATATGTATATATTCTATGTATATATATATATATACACCGTTGGAATATTTATTAAACTATTTTTTCTTATTCAAGGCAATTGAAAAAGTGGTTGTTTCGTGGAAAACGTCGAGAACGATAAATGACGTGACATTCATGGCAATATATCAATTGATGAGAATTCAAGAATCTGTTATGAAAATATGTGTTAAATTGGAGTCAGCTTTCTCTCTCATTTTGTGCCTTGAAAACAAAGAACAGCTAGAAAATATTACACTATTTGGAATTATGATTTCGGAGTCCTCTAGCTGTTGGCTAATTTGTATCAGAAACTTCTTTGTAAATAGATCTTTTAAACTATATCTTGAACTGACACTGTTACAGTTCCTCACACAAAATTCATGAGAGAAAAAAAAAAGATACAATGTTATTTGGCTCGAGTGTATCGTGTCCTAATCCTATTAACGCAACAGTGAAGGTCTCTGGTTTTTGTTTCAGTCAATAATTCTGCTTTACTAATGCTCGACTCTATGAATTTTCAATGTCCTTGAACATGTATTGGACCCTTCTACATATCTCAGTTTGATGTAAAACTTCAATCCTTGACCCAGCATCTCACCTGCATTTTTTAATAGAAAGTCTTTTATTCAATCTTCTATATCAGTGAACTTATACCACCAGGGCTTGTTACAGTTCCTACATGTGAAGTGTATTTAAATTGGCTTAAGAAATTAGATACAACTGATTTGAAACATTAGTGTCATTTAGAAAAATAGTGCTCGTGTAATTTATCTATTGTGCTTCTTTGGAGGCTTCAAATAACGTGAATGTAATTATTTTTCTGTGATTTGCTTTTTTAATTTTTCACACGGTCTCTTCTGAAACTACTGTTGTCACTGTTGTCCAACGCAAAATATTCATACTCTCAGATCATAAAGATGTATTCATACCGTGAATTTAAAATTTCCAAGATTTGGCTAACCCTCATACATAATAGCACTGGAAATAAAAGGAATACAGAACAACCGTGGGCACCAAGATAATCCAGAATAGACCTGCAGAGGTAACCCAGACCTGATAAGCAATGTAACAGATTAGCTACAGGTAAGAATCTCGGGTGGAGGATTTGCTTTGTGAATATGGTCACCTTAAGAAACAGTCTTTTGGAAAAGAAACTTCGCATCAGGGCTATGGAATGTAGCGACGTGGTGAGGCTCCAAAATCGTTTGATAGAATGTGGTCAACCTCTGTATATAATAACAATTCCACGCCTCAGCGGGATAAAACATAAGTTTAATACTTAGTGATATAAAGTAAAGAATGATATGATCACATTAACCGTATAAAACTGTCAAGATCACAAAATATGCCCTTTATAAGAGAATCCATAAGTTTTACATACATTAGCGTATTTCCTAATGAACCTCAGTTCTTCAAACTCCAGAGTACTATATATTTGTCAGTCAGTAGCGAGTAATTGTTTCTACATTATTCTCTAAAAACATTTTTGAGAAATTATGACATCTTTACCAAATTTACTATACAAATTATTTTATACATTTACAATCTAAAACGTACTATAAAAAGCATGTCTTATTTTACAGTGAGAAGTTAAATAAAACTTCAACTTACATTAAATTGTACATGTCGAAACAAAGAATGGTTACAAGTTTCCAGGTACACGAAGTACGTATTTTCTTTTGTAGGATCTACAACTCGAGGTCCAGATATGGAAACAAATATTTCTTCTTTTTCTGATTCTTGATCAATTCGTTGCATTTGATGATAGTAAGTTTGCGAATTCATTCCTATAGCGTTCACTCCATAAACACTTAAAACGTAAGTGCTGTATATCTCCATCTAAGAAAGCAATGATATTGAAAATTATAGTTTCATGGTATTAAGTGTTCCATTAGGTTTAGATTAGAACTGCCTCTGAAGACAGACAAATTATAAAAAGAAGTAGAAAACAAAACCAATTAGACAGAGTATGTAGAAAAATGTTCCTAAATTGCAAATAAATTTACTTTGGATATATAAAATAAACTGTGAAATGTACTTGTTGTTTAGAAATACATGCTTCATAATTTTATGTAGCTTGTTTATTATCAATTGATAGCAAAGAATGTACTTAACTTCCTTTGAGATTCGAAACTAATGACGAAATTGGGCTATCTGTTCTGTCCATTGCGTGGAATCGAACCCTAGATTTTAGTGTTGTAATTCCGTAAACTTACCATTGACCCACTGGGGGGACACACAACTAAGGATATTCAAATGAGATTTTTATAAAATATGTCAAATTTGATAAAGAAATGTCCAAAGAAAACAAGGAAATATTTTTTATGAGTACATTTATGTTGCTAAAATCTTCAAAAACTACAAATAGTTAAGGGAAAGAACAGCAAAGAGCTGATAAAGTTGAAAATGGACTTCTTATTTAATATCAAAAATTAAAAGGATCATACTTACAATAACAATTCAGGCAAAATAAAGAAAATATCGGAAAAGAATCCTATTTTATTCTATTAGATCACCAAAAGATTTCTGGAATAAACTGAAAATAGCCGTGGAAAATCAAATTATACTATGAATAATAAAATACCAGAAGAATGATAGGAATATATTCATCAATTTGTTAGTTTAAACTACAATAAAGAAAGATAACTGATAAATTTAAGTAAGTGTACAAAACAAGAATATGTAATATTGGAGGTGAAATTTTAAATATCAATATAAATCACGAAATTCTATTCTCCTCTTTAGAAATAATAGAGTTTCCGTAAGTGATACTATATTACAGTTGAGATGCTTAAGCTTATTATAAGCAAATTATATTCAGAGTAAGGTAGATGTATGATTAAATTATAAATACTGAGAATTTTCTACACTCTGCTATGGAGTAACATTACTCCAATTCGTAAAAGATAACGACGTATAAAATAATAAAAATATTTCGTTTTTAAATGTAAACGGGAAGTATTTATTAAATCTTTCAATCAAAACCTAATTGTTTAGGCATAAGTAAATACAAAAATATAAGAAGAATTGAGCTTTCGAAAAGAAACTATTACTATCGATGAAATATTTAAATGGTTTTCTAGAACAAATGTTTTATGCCAAAACTACAAAGACACGACTATAGAAAAATTTGAAATCCTCTACATTACTAAAGTTGGTGTAAACATACAGGATATACAGAACACTTCATATACTCGAATATCACAATTACAGAACACATTATCAAGAGGCAAACCAGTGCTACTTTTCAAATATATTAAAAGAAGGAATGATCCTAAACAGTGTGTAACCAGCACAATAACAAGGTAAACATGTTTAAAAATTTGTAATATATATATACAACATGTACACTAAATGTGATTTAGAGCAACAACAAAACTTTTAAAGAAAAAGAAATGTCTAGAAACTAAACTAAAGGAAAAGAAGCAACTGTTTCATGTACAGAACATTTGCATCAAGAAGTCTATGAAAACATTCAATTTAGTATAAATTTGTTCTTATGCTGCTACTATGTTTAGCAATAGTTTTGAATATTTTAAATATCATTTTTATAAGACACAAAACTGTAAAAAAATAAAGTTTTTATATTTAGATGAGGAAGAAGAAACTCAGTAAAAGAAGAAATGGTACTCAAGTAAAGAAAAATAAAATCGTTTCAGTGTTTAAATATCTAGAAACAATGTTGTACACTGTATTGTCTTATTTTGTGATAACTGCACATTTTACAAAACAACTGAGCGGACCACCTTTAGAAATAGCGTGTGAGATAAACCGGAATATAAGTACTTCCATAAATTCATATAGATCTGATATGTGGGGATCTAATTAATATTCACTCCTGGAATTACATCAGAGGAAAACATACTTAATAAAAACTCTATAATATACTGTATTTTTGGAATAATAATATGGTAGGTGGCTGTTAAAACTTATTGTAATAAGTACATGTATTGAGCACTGGTTTAATTTCATCAGATTAGTTTCACTGGTTATCACAATACATATTATGAATATGATTAATTTGTTTAATCAACATAAGAGACAAGTTTGGGTATCTAACGATAAACAAATCTTCTGTTTTTATGAATTAAGTTTGTTTGATTGTGAAGAAAAGGAAAATACCCCTGTCCACAGAACAATTTATTTAAGGATATTATAATAGTTATATTTGGAATAATTTTATTTGTTAAGTTGTTGATATCATCAAATACTGAAAATTAAGTTGTTAGGTATTACATAATCTAAAATTTTCTGGTTAAGTTTCAACGGGACTGCGACAGCATACAGGCCGATAAGTATTGTTAAGTATTCATTATAATGCAGATATATTAAACTGTAAGTTTATCCAGCTAAGATACACCAAAAAAACAAGAAATGGTTGTTAAGTAAAACAGTGGCATTTATTATTAAAAATAATAATGAAAGAACACAGATTTTACGAATATTATATATACAAATAGCTGTAATCTGTATACTACTAAAACTCTGAGACTGTTTGTTTCTTTGCTTGTCTGTAATTAAATACAGCAAAAACGGCGCTCAATAGCGCCATATTTGTAATAAAATGAGAATAGAAACAGAATAAAACAAGTTTCGTTAAAATCGGGCCAAGAATTACCGAGTTAGCGCCGTTTTTCGGGTTACTTTTATGAAAATATATAGCATGAGTAATTTTACATCACACTACCATTGGCTCTCTTTACGAAGCTTTTTCGTTCAAATCTGTTTCCCTGTCAATGTTCCCATCTTCAGGCGAAAGATGACAAAAACAAGCTCTTGAAGATTTTTTCAATAATGTGCCTTAGTTATGGTAAGTAGGGAAATGAGAAAATTTTCTCTGTCAAAAAATCATTCGCTGTGAGACAGTTGGAAAGATTTTTCATTTGGTGAATTTCGTAGTGTATCAGTTATCAAGTTTTGCTGTTTCTTGCTGTCATTTGAGCAAGTAAGAAGGAAATGCTTTTCTGAAATATCTTTTTTTTATATAGCAATTACGTTCTAATAAACCATGAATAACATTACTATTATCTGTTCGATCAACAATCAAATATCTTTTCTTGAATTATAAATAACACGAATGGATTGAAATATTTAATTAAATTATCTCAAAATAAACTTTCATTTAATACACCCACACATCATTTTCAGTGATTATCACCGCTAAAATATTATCCTGTTTAACGTATAGCTCGGCACACAAACCACTAGGTAATGCTCAACTAATATAGTATTAATGCAACTTATTTTTTTATTGAATATAACCCATGGGGAACTGTGTTCATAAATATGTGAAAGATATAATAGTAACAATTAGTACACCTACACATCTTTCTATATCCACTGCCCCCCAGTGGCACAGCGGCATGTCTGCGGACTTACAACGCTAGAAAACGGGTTTCGATATCCGTGGTGGACAGAGCACAGATATCCTCTGTGTAGCTTTGTGCATAATTAAAAAAATAAACTTAAACGTTTTCAGCTACGATTAACAAATAAATAACACAGTAATAAAAAAACATTATTTCCGAGATGAAATGCTCAAAATATCCCTAACTTTTAAAAGGATAATGTATAGTTCAGATTGTTGTGAGTGTTACTCTTTTATAGGGTAACCGCTTTTTTTTAGTGTTATTTAGACACAATTGTAGACGTTGTCTTATTATATTTGGAATTTTATTTATATCTAAGTTGTATTGTGTGGATTTTTTCAGCAACAATGGAAAAAGTTACTGAAAAGAAACTGGAGTTATCGTTTGTTTCTGAAGAGGTAGGTTTAGCGTGGATATGAAAATGTGGGTAGGTTTACTTATTTTTTCTGTCACTTGTCTTATAAACAGAATTTCGATATATGATATTCAATAAAAACTGAACTACATTAATAGTAGATAGGCAGAGCATTACATATAAGTTAGTGGATATGGTTTGTTTTTTTGCTAAATTGACACTGATGTCCCCTTAAGACTTTTGTTTATAAATTATATGTATTTTTTAATTTGAATATTTTCTATCTAATTTGGCTATAGTTAGTTATGCCCCCTGGTGCCTCGGCGGAAAGTCTCGTATCTTAAAGCGCTAAAATATGGGTTTTGATATGTACGTTGGACAGAGCACAGATAGCGCATTAGGTAACTTTATGCTTAATAACAAACAAAAACATATTGTCATGGATAATGTTTATTTTTCATTAAAAACAAGTTTGAAAACTTCATAAAACTCCAACTTCGTACCGTGCCAAATTCTTGTATAATTATTATGTCATATGTAAATGCATAATGCTTAATCGCTTATAAGGCTAAAAACTGAGGTTCAATACCTTCAACGAAAACAGCATAGATAATATATTGTGTAGCTTTGCGTTTAAACGAACAAACAAATTTACTACTTTGTTATTATTCCCAACCTTTTAAAACTCTGGAGGTAAAAAAAAACATAACACATATGCAGTGAAAAATATGAATATATTAACGAGTTTCATACATTACGATCTCCCGAAAGACTCAGAGAATAAAGAAATAAACTGAAACCAATTTTAACACAAATATGTTGTTATGATTGACTTGTGAATATGATAGTGTTCTGAATATAAGGAAAATCAAAGGAATTATTTTCAATTAAATATTAATATCTTAATACTGTGAATATTTGACTTCATTGGTAAAATTTTCCATGGATTAATATAATTAATGAATTTTATTACATTATACATTCCAATATGAAAAAGATTTAATGTGGTTTATTACTGCAGATGATTTTCCAGATTTCATGGAATTAATTTAAATGCAAAATCTTATTTAAGGTTCACCTATACAATGCTTTATTTGTTTGAACTTAAGCACAAAGCTACACAATGGGCTATCTGTACTCTACCCACCACGGATATCGAAACCCGGTTTCTAGCGTTGTAATTCCACAGACATATCGCTGTGCCACTGGAGGGTCACATACACTCCATCGCCATTTTGTTAGAACATCGACCTAGTATCGTGCTGGATCACGATTCGTCATGACAATACATTAGTCTCTTCATGGTATTGACGCCATGATATTGAAGGGAATATTTAAACTAATTTCATACTAATAATTAATATTATGAATCACGTTTTGTCATGATAATAAATTAGTTTCTGCAGAGTATTGACGCCCCGATATTCAAAAATATATTTAAACTAATTGCAGACAATTTGTTAAATAGTGTATTCCATTTGTTTATCATTTGAGACATATTGTGGACTGCCATTAGCTTACAAGTGCAGTAAGATGATGGTGATATAAAAGTATGTATTCACGATTATTGGATCGAGAATTTGTAATTTTTCTGGTTACCATTGCACTTTTCAAAACAGTGTGGAAAAACGTTAAGCATATAAAATTATTTTACTGCGTTTATTGGAAGGAATTGGGTCCCAAGGATTGAAATGTTACTAACCTTTCTAAAGAAAACAAAAATCTAATTGTATTACTAAAAGTTTTCATTGTTGAAATAACTCACGAAGGATCAAATAGTACTTCATATGATTCTATTCAACAAATTGTTTTTCCATTATTTCTTCTTCTTCCAAATACTTTTCAATCGAACGCCATTCCTTTATTTCTCACCAGATTGACTTGAAACTTGAGGGTTATATCTGTTTAATATACCTCTTAGCCTTTTCAAGTTTTTTTTTATTACTTAGTCCTTTTTAAAGTATTTTATGGGATCAAATTTCAAGCAACCCTAACATGTATATCTTGGGTTCCTGTGCAGTCATATTTACAGCAATCAAGATGAAAGTTGACAAGAATATATATATTTTCATGCGCCCAACACATAGACACACAAAACGTTGGATTTGCTCATTTTGATTATTTTTAGGAGGTCAGGGCTCACATAAAGGTATAATTTTGGGATTTTCGATCAATTATTCAGAGTTATTTTGACCAATTTACATGGGATTTGGTACAAAGATACTTTTCTACATGTTCCACACATTGAAAACCCAAAATGGTGGATTTGCCCTTTTTTAGTAATTTTAAAAAGGTAAAGATGCCACAAAAAGCATACTTTCATGGTTTTTTGGCAATTACTCCGCCATATTAAGGCCAATTTACATGGGATTTCATAGAAAGATACATTTTTAGAGGTTTCAAATAAAGACATAGAAACTTTTTGAATTTTTGTCTTCTGGTCAATTTTTTAGCGAAGAAAGCATAATTTGGGGTTTTCGTGAACTATTCATGTGTATGTCAACCAATTTTTATGAGATTTGATACAAAAATGCCTTCTTGCAGGTCCAAGCAGTACAGTGATACAGAGAACTTTCGATTTTTTTTGTGTTTTTCACGATTTTTAGGGTGTAAAAATTGACCATGTTGAGAATGCGTGGTAGAAACATGTTGTATGTGCCCGCGAACGTTGACCTATTTTCAGAAGTTATAAAAAAAAATATGAAAAGTGACTCATCAGACCTTTTCTTACTTTACCAGTTTCTCACTGAACAAAATTTGCTCTTTAAGCACCTTGGAAACCATTTTGATTTAGAATCTGAGATAGATTTTTTTGAATTGATATTGAACTGTTTTCTAAAAAAAAATTACCCATCCTTTTAAACTTTTCTTCTGGGAGGCTAGACAAGGTTTATTACAGTGCACATGTTCTCTCACCCGTTCCTAACTAAAAATAGATTGGCGATAGGCATAGTCTAAATACGTGTATCTGGTAGGACCAAAATAAATGACCCATCATAGTGTGATGATGATGATTAATCAAAAGTAGCCATAATATTATTTGTAAAGTAATCCAACTGTATAAACCATGTGTCATTATATTTTCTCAATTCCCTTTGAGAGCATTTTCTGAGTTTAATAATTCATTGTTCATGTATAGAACTGATCTGACAAGAAATCATAATGCAATGTGGCTTTAAATTGTAATTTAAGGCAACGATAAAACTTATTGTTGTATAATAAACCTACACATCTCAGCTTCGAAAACCCTTCTTAGTAGTTTCATTATAGCTGAAGGAGACAAAGGGCGTTTATTTAGAACAGTTAGTTCATATAAGAACATTATTTGTGTATGGCTATTGCATCTATCCTCTATTGTCTTCAGGCGCATATACCCTATACTGTAAAAAGGAGCTTGTCTACACCGGTTCTACATAAAGTGGGTGTATTTAAAGTGGAGAGAAAGATTATATAATGACTTTCCGTAGAGTGAGAAGTAATGATTTTTTTTTACCCACTACCTTATTTCTTTAAAACATGAAACAGATGGAAGTTCAATATTACATTACACAAATTGTTATTATTTGATATTTGCTAAAGTCCAATTTTATATAAGCTCCTAAGACTAAGCTATGTATCTATGTATACATCTATAGAGTAATGAGGATAACTTTATAACAAATACATTCCTAGATTGATTATCTATTGATCTCTAGGTCACATATAATATTTTAAAATTTCTCTTTGGTGAATATAAAAGAAACTTGTTAAATAATCATCAAAAAAGTCAATTTACCGTATAAACCGAATTATTGATTTTGTTCAATGTCACAATATCATTTTCCATACCTAATTTAGGTGATTAAATACTGAGTAAAAGAGACCTAAACACTCACAAACATTGCACACCCAAGTTTTTTGATCATGTATGCTCTGATTGTATTGATGAGAACGTGAACCGGTTTTGGACGTTTATTGTGTGAATATGGATGGATTTTGTACTTAACACTTATTTTAAAGTGCAATATTAGTTAAACTACTTTTTAAATATTTAATTTTTTATGAAACTAAATGATATCAAAGTATTTGTGTTCTTATTTTATTGACTGGTTAGCCATCTCTAGGTCTTCCAAGTTATGTTTACACTTATAGTATTATGTAGTAGGTATGGTAACTGCTTACATTTGGAGTATGCTTAATTTCTATTTATTAGAAAATGGCAATTTGTAGCTGTATTCTAGAACCTGATGTATATATAGACGCCTTAACATCGTTAATCTTAACTGAAAATACTATGCATATTTTTTCATTATTACGTAGATTCTCACAAAAGCTACACCGAGTATTTATAAAACAAAAACTTATGCTGACAAATGAGTGCATTAATTAATCATCCATAAGAAGACAGTTATCCACTAACCGTTATTTTTCAAACGTGGTGATATTTCCCAAACATATCGCAGTCCTGTTGTTTGCGCTCCGACTACGTTCACAATGTTAACAATTAAATTTCCCATACATGCATGAGTGGGTCCCACGAGGAAAAACGATGGTTCTATCTGAAACCATACAAGTGTTGTTCAATATCGTATTTTGAAGAAAACATTAATATTGCTGCAATAAAAAGTGGTCCAAAGTTATTGGGTTATAAAAGGGCCTATCTAATGCAAGGTTAGTGATAGTATATAGAGTCAATATTCGAATGGAATTGTGTCATAAAATATTACCCTTATATGAAATTTATTAATTCTTAATATGAGTTGTATTTGTATTTTATTCACTCATATGAAAAAAAAATGAAGAAGGCGATTGCATTAAGAATAACGTTACATATATGCATACTAGTAATTGAAGAATATTTTCAAAACTACACAGGTAATAAATGACACTTATTTTTCTGTGAAACTGTTTTACCCACTTTGAGTGAGAAATAGCTTTTACACTACGTTGGTGTTTCAGAAATGGGATTCTTACGACGTAAGACGTACTGATTAGTTCTACCAATATATATATGAATAAGGCTTAATACTGCCAACATAATAGTGGTTATGGTCAAAAGTAAACGGTCGTCGGAATGGAAATGATAAACATTTTAAACATAGATATATATTCGTGTGGTAGTATAGTTGGTGTTATTACACTTTTGTATAGTATATTTCTAATAAACAAATACTAAAAACTGATGAATAGTTTTAAAATGTAATCACTTACCATATGTAAAAGTGATACTGTTATATTTTCTGTAAGACAATCATCCAGTTCACGCTGGTTACACTTGCTACATATTTCGTTATTCTGAGCAAATTTCAAATTCATATTTGTCGAGAGCTGAGCCCGAGGTGACAAAATAATGATAAGGCGGTTTTCATAATAACTGCAAACAGAATCTGCAAAAACGGCATACGTTGTATTCATAAACCCAAGTCTGTATTTAGTAAAAATACAAACAAAATGCTGTTTTTAATGAACCGGGGCATATACGATCCTTTGAAAAACAATATATATATATACAAAAACCAAACACATCTTATAGTTGCATTTTGCATACACTTAGAGTAGTAAAAAAATAGCAAATTCATTTTTGTGGAAAGAAAAACAATGAATCTTTTACTCCATAGCCCTACTTATTTAACACATAAAATATATCGAAGTTAAGTATTATCTTCTACAAGTTGAATATTGTTTTAATGCTTGAAATACTGCATATTATAATAATATATTCAAGAGTTTGTTTGTTTGTTTTGAATTTCGCGCAAAGCTACACGAGGGCTATCAGTGCTAGCCGTCCATAAGTTAGCAGTGTAAGACTAGAGGGAAAGCAGCTAGTCATCACCACCCACAGCCAACTCTTGAGCTACTCTTTTACCCACGAATAGTGCGATTGACCGTCACATTATAACGCCCCCACGGCTGAAAGGGCAAGCATCTTTGGTGTGATGAGGAATCGAACCCACGACCCACAGATTGCGAGTCGAGCGCCCTAACCACTTGGCCATACTGGGCCCAGCTTCAAGGGAATTTTAACTGCATCTGTTATTTCAACACTATATTGGGAACAGACACCTACTCCTCACTGCATTATAGCTCATTCATCAGCTGATATATCACTAGTTAAGCAGTTCACTTCATAGCTCCATTTAGTACAATAAATGGCTCAAATGAACTCATTCCAATTTAAAGTTATGATGATTTAAGTGTCAGGTGTAGGTTCATGAAGCAACTATTCCCAAATCATAATTTCTCCATTGTGATCTTTGACGTCTGACATACTTCTTCACCTCAGATAAAAAGTTGACTGCTAATCCGTCTGTTTTTCTATTCTACTTGTCTCATTCTATAATTTGATCGGACAATTACTATAGTTTTAATCAATTTCCCACTGAGAAAGAAGGGCAAGTGACAGAGTGACAGAGACTTCTGACCAGAATGTCAATTTTGAATATATGTGGCAGGCTGATAGACAATCGTTAATACTTTTTTTGTACTTGATCATAAAGTTGTTGAATTATTTTATCCCTAAATGTTGACTATAAAACCTCAAAAATTCTTTATCTTTGACTTTGGTGGATTAATGACTAAGAGCACGTCAATCTGATTCTGAATAGGTATCTGCTGTAATTAACCTACTCTTTCAGATTTCAATGCATTGTGAAAGGCCTGACATATCAAATATCAAAATATAAAAGGGTCATGAATTACAATGACTTCAATAATTTCTTTTTCCATCAGTTCTAAGGCTATTTAAGACAGGATATGAAAGGTGACTTAATAATACACTTTTTTATGCTTTTTAATAGTGCACCATGATTGACAAGTACTGTTTTTTTATTTACTTCCTTCCACTGCTTTTTCAACTTCCAGGCCATTACGATGTGGTTGAAGAACGTTCTTATCATTTTTGGTCTGCCTTTTAAGTGCATCTAAACATATTCTTTACAGAAGTGAAATTCCATTTTGTTGTATGTCCGCTATACATCCTCTGGATTAGTCAATACTATTTAGAAGATGGTGCGCCATCTCTGATTTTCTTTTTATCCAGGTTAAACAGTATTATTCCTTTCTGATTTGTGGTATCAGGCTATTGTTAACCCTTTCCGTAAGCCCAGAGAGGATCCAAGAGTCCCTCTATTTATTGTTCTATAGAGAGTTTATAGTTGACGTTACAATTTTTTTTGTCCTACATCATGGATAACAGGCAGTACGTCTAAGCCACTCATCGATTGAGAGTAATATTAAGAATACGGCATAATGCCTATATTTTCAGTAATAAATTGTTTAAATAGAGGTGACAGTAATAAAGAAAAGTCATTTTTCCGCTTGCCTAAAGTTATCGAGACTCCAGAAGAGAAAACCAGACATTTATCAAAATTCAAGAAGCAAATGGCTTATAAGCATCGCCATGGTTGATATTAAAGAGAGTAGCTACAGCTACATTAGAGTTTGATCTGAACACTTTATTACTGGTAAGTTTAAAAATCGGTTTGAATATAAACAAGTTTTAGTTTTTATATCAGTTTTAAAACGATATATGAGTGATATGTACGACTCAAACATCTCATAAACTAGATAATTTACGTGCTAAGATATCATGATTACTGCTGATAATGATATTTAGATTAGGCTTAAATAATTTTAGTAGCACTATGCACCAACAGAAAATTAGTCAATTTACAATTACTTTTAAATGTAATATTAATTGAATGTATATATACTCAATTTCTTAAATTTATAAAAAAATATCTTCACTGTACTATGAAAAATGCTAATTTTAGAACAGGTAGAAAAATATCATATGATTTTCCAGCATAAGCTCTAATTATTAGATATATGAAAAGTGTTGAAACTGAACAATCTCTAATTAGAAGTAAATTACTTACTATTTATGTTTGGCAAATTTGTATGGTCACTTGAAACTTGGCTCATATCCAACAGATTCGAAGTCACGATATGGGTGTACAATTAAACGTTAACATAAAGAAAGCGATGAAGCAACAGCATTTTTAATGCTACAGAAGTTTGAATGTGTTGATGAAGCCCTAAAAACGAATCACCTATTGTGAAGAGAGTGACATAATCGCAGACTGAACTGCACATGAGAATAATACGACCATGGAGACTAACCTTCAGAGACACCTTGAGGCAAATCTTAAAGAAAGTGTAGTTGTTTGACATTTCACCTGATTGTTTTATCAGTGAAAACAAAAAGGTTAAGAATTGTATTAGACTTAGAAATTACACTTTACTCATGGCATATTTATCTAGAATCATGCATCACATACACTGACAGAAGCTGTTCCACAAAGTTTCAGGATCTTACATTAACTTTAATGAAACTTCGAATTAATCTATCAGTCCAGGATTTGTCTTATAGATTTCAAAACATCTATAGTCATAGTATCGCATGTGTCTTTTTTTTTTAATGATTGACATTATGCTAGTGAAACTGGAACCAATAGTTCACTGGCCTGATAGCGAGAACATTCAGAAAAACATATCAGTGAAAATGCTATTGTTCTGGGCGAGTTCAAGATGAATATAGACTGACCTTCAAACCTAATGGCTCGTGCACCAACCTAGTCATCCTATAAACATTACAACACAGTCATTCTTTATTGGAACTAAACCTCAAGGTTTGATATCATTTATATCAAACGGATGAGGTGACATTGTTAGTGATAAATTTATAACAGAGCATTGTGACATGTTGAGCAAATTTCTTCCTAGAAATGTGGTGCTACCAGACAGAAGTTTTGACATTCAGGATAGCGTAGGAATAATGTATGTTAAAGTCAATATTTTTGCACTTACAAAAGAGGAGAAAACAAACAATTGTCACCCAGAGAAATAGAGTACACAAGTAAAACTGCCAGCATTAGGAAACATTTGGCAATTTTGGAACGTGTTATAGGTTCTGTTAGACAGTAATACACCATTCTATAAGACACGCTACCCAGTGACTACCTCATCATTAGAGAGGAGGAGGATGGAACGTGTTATAGGTTCTGTTAGACAGTAATACACCATTCTACAAGACACGCTACCCAGTGACTACCTCATCATTAGAGAGAAGGAGGATGGAACGTGTTATAGGTTCTGTTAGACAGTAATACACCATTCTACAAGACACGCTACCCAGTGACTACCTCATCATTAGAGAGGATGATAAATGCACGACATTGAACAACATTGTATGTGTGTGTTGTGCTTTCGTCAATATGTTTGATGTCATAGTGTCAGTTGACCAAGAATGAAATATATTTTATGGTTCTATTTGCCTAAATTGAAACTGTTTTTGTATAGAACATTTTAGATAGATGAGTAAGTGTGATAAAATTATTTTTGCAAATCATTGTCGTGTGAAATACTACGAAGAATTAATCAACTTTATAATGTTCTGTGAGAAGCCTCGTGTTAAATGAAAATGTACTTGTTATTTGTACAACTTTTTGAATAAACATTTGTCCTAAGAATGTAATCCGCTTTCATGTAGCTTTGTAGCTGTTTTCGTGCAACAACTATAACCAAAGATTTTATTCATTTGGTCTCAGTACTGAAAACTTTCCAACAGACCCCACACGAACATTCAAAATTAAGTCACTTGGATTGGAAACTATTACTAAATTTGATAGTCAAAGTCAGTAAATCACAAGGGATTTCATATTTATAATACCTGGTTAATGAAACCAAATCGCCGTGAGTATTTTCCAATAAGCTGAACATGAAAAACTTGAATTTATTAATTCATATAATATTGAAACATAATGAAAATATATAGTCAATATTAATATAAACTGTCTGATTAGTTAAAAATCAGAAATTGATAATGCGAAATGTATTTGGTTTTCAAAATGATCTTGACTGATCTTTCTCCTATATAAGTTGTGCTTGAAACTAAAAGGTCAAGCTAAAATAAAAATATATAACCATTTTATGCATCTGTTTAAAAAAAGGTATTTAATTTTATGAAAGAATTAACATTATGTATATGTACAATGCAAATTTTAAACTCAACAATTATTGACAATACAATCTTTGAGAAAATAATTATTTGAGAGTAAGCACAAAAAATATTACAAGTGGTAAAATTAGTGTAGAAAGCAAATTTTTGTACTTTATAGATGTCACTCATACAAGTAAGATATTCGATTCATCTTCAAGTACAACAGATTAGTCAGGTATGATACGAAATAAGTCTATTATAAAGATCAGCAAAGGTCATCAAACTAGATATTATAGTTACTTATTTTTCTCTTCATTTTTTTTATTTATCAGTTTACATCGTGAACAATACAAAACCCCTTTTGAACTTCTTCAAGTTTAAAACACTCAAAGTGAAACCAGAAAATTCCACAGTTGATCTCTTTCACGGTAAGAGTATTTTACATAGTAAAAGTTGTTGGCAGAATTCCGTTGGAAAGTCGAGAATGGAGTGTAAGGAGAACCCTAAACCGTATCATACGGGCCTTTGGACTTAAGACGGGTATTTCTTCAAATTCAGACTTTATTAGTCAGCCAGATTAAAGTTTTATCATCATCAGTTAGTTTGAAATGCTTATCAAAGTCTATTCTCCCAAACCTTCGTGTTGCTGCGCACCTCTTTTCTTCAAAAGATATATCCCATCTTTGAATCTATCAGGCATGAGCCCAAACAAATGGCTTGCTATCCATGTGGCTTCTGCAGGACTCTGCTCCAGCAACGATGACAATGCGTAACAAATACTTGAGTTCAAGTTTCAAATGGCACAACAGGCAGCTGAGAATGTTTTGGACAAAATATAGATTTTGTATGACATTTAACATTGTCTGATGTTTATGATTAAACACGATCTGGTTTTTCCATGTGACTTGTTCTACTGAGTTAACATGCTAGAATGTTCACAAGATTAAATATATATGCATATATATAAAACATTCTACATATATATTAGGGTGCATCGAAAATATATATTTCTTATATCATTATCAGCAAGATATGCGATTGGTGCCTTTTAATAGTAGTAATTATGTGGGTAAGTTTCAGGATTCTAAAATTATATCTTGTACTGCCACGAGAGGGGTGTTTTCCTTAAAATATTCATAATCAAAGTATATGAGAAATCAAAGTACCATAACTTTGGATATGCAACGTTTAGCTAATTTAGGAGTTTTATATCCTAAATTACCCAGAACTCATCATAAGGAGGTAGTTGCATGTCGAGTTCCACTCATGCCAACCCAACCACCCTTACAGTTGGCAATAGAATTGCTGGATTATGTATTGTTTCTTAGTATTAAATTTTTTCATGATTTTACGAGATTGAAGTTTTGCTTTAATGAATCCCTTTCTTCTGCGATAACCACAAACAGCTGCTGAAGCTTCTGTAACAATTTTAACACGCCTTTCAACTGCTTGTGTGTGACACGGCATGCTGAGCATGAAAACTGGAGTGTCAGCTTGATTAATGAAAGACACCAACTGTTCATTGCTTATAATTTTGTAAATGGTGGCTCTACTCTCAGTCCATATTATTAGGTCAGTATAATTTTGTATTAATATTTGAAACCACAAACTGTCTCATTGTGCTAGAATTTGAGGTAGATCAAGCAGCTAATATTCTACGAAGAGCAAGTTGTCTGATAGCCTTAGAATCATTTCCAAGTATTGCAAGCAGTGAATTTTCCGGGTGGGCAAAATATGCATTTCTCCGGATTACTCTATCCACCACATATTTCTCTAATTCAGGAAAAAACTTGATTTTCTTACAAGTAGAAAAAGATGCAGTGAGCCATGGTTGCATGAGGGATTTTTCTTGATATTAAACCAAACTGTTGCATACATTTCAATTACATATCTCACTAACAAACTAAGCTTCTTGGATGGGTTAGCAGTTGCGACGTAAAGGCGCAAAATCCTGTTTGATGTTGTTAACCAGCAAGAATGGTTCATTGTACCAGGGTCACGTACAATGGTGAATGTTCGGTAATGGTTCCGTAATTTCGAGTGAAACAAAGTTTACTGAAGGCAATGATTCACAGGTCTTCCATTTCTTTCCAAGAGGACCAGAAAAAGCGGACGGTCCTAGAATTACTCCGTCAATATGCGTAAGTAGATGACGCAGGGGTAACTCATTGGCATGTAACAAACAAATTAACCAATGAACAGGTCTTCCTAAGTGCAATTCAAGAAGCATCATAATTCCATCTTTTTTTCCAGTATGTGCCATCACAACCTACAGCGACTAAAGGATCGGATGAAATTCTGTTATCTTCAAACCACTGAATGATAGAACGTTTTATAACTTCTGATGTTCCGGAAGAAGTGGAAATGTGATCCATGAAAACTGATTCAGGTTCACTGACCACAGTTATGTGCTGTTCCATGACTACACGTTTACTAATGTTTTTGCCTATTTTTAATGACAATTTTGTTTATATATCTGTTCTATCATCAGAGTAGATAGATTTAATACAATTTGATTCATCAGAAGTCAATAATGTTTCTCGGTATTTTTCTCGTTCGCGTCGTATCTTGTTTTTATAGACAATTTTAGAATCGTCATTTTCTTGAATATTGCCAATATCTTCCCAAACAGTTGAGGTAAAGGCTCCAGCAGCTCTAACCGAAATACAGTCAGCATCTGTCAGTACCGTTGGAGCAGTATCCTAATTTGTATCTATATATTTTATTATTTTGGGATTTCGATGTAGAAAGTGCAGTATTAGCAGCATCAGAATCGTCTGAGCTTGAAATCATTAAGTCCTCGTGATTAACTATTTCATTTGGTGGAGAGATGATACACTTTTTTATTTACAAACTATGGTTCGCTTGCGGCAGTTGAAGATATAATTGTAAGAGTTTCATACTACGCAAGATTTATTCATATAATAAAAGGCAACTATTGCACACCCTGGCGACTAGCAATAACAAAATAAAATTTTCGACTAAGTAAATTCGATGCACCCTAATATATATATGTGTGTGTGTGTGCAATACACCTAGTAATGATAAATAATAAGCAGGAAATCGAATTTTAAATTGTTTACAAATGAAATTAACATTAAAAAATGAATTAAAAGTAGGCAAACTGCTTACATAGAATACATTGAAAAAACTAAAGATGAATCCTTTCGCAAACTTACCTTATAATAGTTGCAATAGGGGTGAACGCAATGTTAGTATAAATAGTCATTTGTCTAGACGACACTTTAGGCAAATTTTCCATTTTATAAACTCTGGTCCTTTTATCTGTCCAAATATTCTGCTTTTTCAGAAATATTCTAATGCTTAAAATCGATAATCGATAGATGCGTAATTAATGTAGAGAGAAATTAAGATGTAAGTGGAAGTGGCACTTGATATATAAGTTAAATAAAGTAAAACAAATTTTCACCTATCTTATCATTAACATGTTAATACTTGTATATAAGTACACATATTAAATTATATTCTTAATACACGCAAGTTGGGCAATTTGAAAATTACTTGCTGAAAATATATAATAAATGTCTGTCCTTACCCTCTAATCCGTACAGTTGTATGGTAGATTCATCAAATAAAACAGAACAGTTATTGGTTGTAAGTACTATGCTTGTATTGAAATTTATATGAATTTCCAAAAGGTCCGTAGTTAAATACGCTGAAAGTACTGTAGGCGAATCAGGCACCATTTTTATTTGTTTCTGAGTTGTAGGACGAAACCTATAAGAAATAATTTTTGATATCATTTGAAATCATAACGATGTTAAATTTCTGTTTCTATTTTTATCGTAAAATGAGCTAATATGCTTAAAACAGTTATATAAATCTTTTTTATAACAAAGTTGTGAAATATTTTTGAAACATAAAGAATCCGAACAATAACTATATTGTTGTATTATAAATTTATTTATTTTTATTTCAGTATTTATGCTCAGTTTCCAATTTCACAGTGAGGGCTTATTTCAAACATAAATACGTGTGTGCTATTCACCTATAACTGAGTCAAGATAACAAGACATGTTTGGTTGTGCTACCTTTAGTTTTAGTTTGTCTAACTATACGCATATATATGGATAAGTAAACCACACATATATTCTGTGACGAAAAAAATGCATTTATGTTATCAGTTCTGTAATTCAATATAATTAGGCTAAAATAAAAATTACCTTATTTATGGGCCAAATTTAGTTACAAACTAAAACATGAGGATAATTAAATGTATCTTAGCAACATATATTTTTACCTGAGTTGTACCCACATAGCAGAAGAAATATACTATATATATATAAACTTTAACTTTATACATCAAAAATACTATATTATTTAACAGGAACCAAATGGGATTCTACGAATTTAGACTATTTCAAAAGTTCAAAATTAAAATTTAATAGTCCTTTTAGTATTTACTTCATCGCTAGAAATTGTTACAAAAGAACAACATATACAAACTTGATAATTTACCATCTCGTGCATTTTATACCATTGTATAAAATGTAATAATAATGTCTGTACATAAAGAAGGTCTTTTTGGTAAAACTCTGCCTTCAATAATAGGCCACAGTTATTTTTCTTAACTTATAGAAGCCCAGACATTTGTCAGTTAACGATCGGACCCATGGAATATAACACATAACACCTTTCAGGTTCAAGATGTTGTTCGAGATAATGTTTTATTTATAGAGTAAAAATTATGCAAAATTCTAGTTTTGAATTATTACGCTTGCATATATTTTGTCATTAGATCACAAACTTATAATAACTTTATCTCATTTATTGAAAAGGACATTGAGCTTTCAATATAAACTCTAGGATAATTTGCAATAAATTCTAGTGTGTTATTTATATTTGCCAGAATTAACGTATGATTCGTAGTTTTTAACAATTACTCTAATAGACATTACCCTTGAAAAACCTCCATGCTTGTAGTCACAGTAACGTTAAATGCACAAATGTTCAAGGTAGATATATCACATTGAATAACATCATCAGCGATTCTCCTTGTTAGAAATCGACTTATATACCTCCCATGAATTCCCCAACAATAGAATCCCTCCTTCACGGGTGGAAAACCCTTCAACTTCAGTTCAATCTGTAGAAAAATTATAAAAAGGAAATAGTTTTTTTTCTTATGTAAAAGGGAAAAGACGAAAAGCTACAGTGAGAAACGTGTATGTTTTTTTTCTTTTGTTATTCTTTGTAAGATAAGATTTTACATAAAATAAACATCAAATATTAGTCGTCTGTAAGCTCTGATAACGTATTTCTTTCATGGTTTTAAAGCTTCAATGGCATAGACAAAAATGTAAAAACAAAAAAAGTTTTCACTATATGTACTCTCAACAAAATATGGAAAAATATTTACATTGTTGAAATGCAAGATTAACATAAATCTACATTGTTTAATTGTGATGTATATTAAACAATGTACCAGTAAAAGCCGAAAATATTTTAGTTGTATCGATAACATGTGATATACCGTCAAAATTAATTATCCATTATTTTTCAGCGGCTAATTATCTTTTATGTATTTGTGAAATCATTATGAGGCCTACTTTACTTATTTGTTCTGCTCTTATCGAGTGGTACTGAGAATCTGTGAATTCAGTGAAACTAGTCTGCTGCAGCGGAAAAGGTGAATCAAATAATGTGTTAGGTCTCTACGTCATTTCTCTTTACTGAACTTCAAATTTTGTTGAGGAAAAGAAATCCACAAATAAATAAATAAGCATCGATATATACGAACATTAGTAAACTAAAAATTACAACCCAGTAACTCTTTGCGCTACCTCACATTGGAGTTAAATACCTTTAATCAAAACACTACACGTAAACCTTTCCTTTGACAAGCTACTCAAGAAAATACTTCTTAATAAAGTTAAGGATTAAACTTTATATCTATGGGAAAAAACTGAGTGTTACCTACATGTACAAATTTCATTCTCCTCTAAACAGTGTGTAAATATTTAAATAGTTAATAGACGATGAATATATAAGTTCTACAAATATGTGTAAAAGTGGATTTTTTATTTCCCATCTTACATATTATTCACGATTAAGAAATTACTATATTATCAGTTACGATAAAATATATTTACACTATTAGAGGAAAATACGAGTAAGAGAAGGTCATTCCAGTGAGCAGCGTATGTTGTAAAGTATGATCATAAGAGTAAGAGAGGGTCATTCCAGTGAGCAGTGTATGTTGTAAAGTATGATCATAAGAGTAAGAGAGGGTCATTACAGTGAGCAGCGTATGTTGCAAAGTATAATCATAAGAGTAAGAGAGGGTCATTCCAGTGAGCAGCGTATGTTGTAAAGTATGATCATAAGAGTAAGAGAGGGTCATTCAGTGAGCAGTGTATGTTGTAAAGTATGATCATAAGAGTAAGAGAGGGTCATTCCAGTGAGCAGCGCATGTTGTAAAGCATGTTCATAAGAGTAAGAGAGGGTCATTCCAGTGAGCAGCGTATGTTGTAAAGTATGATCATAAGAGTAAGAGAGGGTCATTCCAGTGAGCAGCGCATGTTGTAAAGTATGATCTCCTATTTCCTGTATGAAGCAAATTTTCATTAAAACGGACACTTTCAACTTTGAAAATGTAAACGCTCCATTTTCAATTACAAATAGTCTAAATAAGTAATGCAACAATGTTTAATACTCACACCACTTAAATTAAAGAATTTTTTTCAAAATTGCAGAATGTCTTAGATATAGCTCGTAAACCCATTCGTATTTCTAACAAACTAAGGTTTCGTATTGCATTTTAAACACAAAGTTCGTTCAATTTTGTTGGGTATTCAATAAAACTCTGACTTATAATTACGTGTTTAAGGTTTTACAGAATATCAAAACGTTCAGGTCTACGCTTAATTTATTTGGACATTGTATTAGGTAATAGGGAATCGCTTCGGTGTATTGACCACCACTAATTTTATCTACCGTCAGATTAAACTCTTGTAATACATAATTAAAATTACCTACATAACAGCTTCGTATATGATATGGCATTACATCGTTAATTAAGTTGCAAGAGTTTTCCTAATTATTTTGTTGGAGATATTTCTATTTATTGTAACTTCCCTTTTCAGTTATTTTTCTCATTATTATTGAATTTTCTCGAGATTTATTGCGTTTACATTTATCTTTTACAAAACATTTAACTTTATTTATTACTTCCCGCTTTCCTCTCCATGTTTTTTGTTAAGTGTTAGTTAAAGTCAGTCACAGTATTACATTTACTACTGTTATCGTTTAGGTATAGAAGCAGGATTATAGCTATTTTTGTCCAAATCTAGCATTTATTTAATATCCTATTTTTTGTTAAGTGACAGAGGTTAGTTAAAGTCAGTCACAGTATTACATTTACTACTGTTATCGTTTAGGTATAGAAGCAGGATTATAGCTATTTTTGTCCAAATCTAGCATTTATTTAATATCCTATTTTTTTATTTTTTAGCTCCCTCCCAGAGGCATATCGGTAAGTTTGCAGGGTTATCACGCTAAAAACCTAGTTTCGATACCCTTTATGGGCACAGCATAGATGGACCATTCTTTAGCCTTAATTAACTACAAATAAACAAATACTATTTTGTGTTAGATATACTCGACTGTTTTAATTTAAGTACAGCAGAAGTGTTAAATTTAGTTAATTTTAGAAGCGATAGTTTATCGCAGGTTTGTTTACTTAACCGTTTACAAAGTATACATTGTGTTCTTCAGTTGTTGTGAATTAGCGAATGTTGTATTATTACGTCATGTTACTAGATTCTTCTAAGTCTTTTTCGTTGTTTAATTGAGCATTATTACATCATTAATATCTCTCATAGTGTGTGTAAAAAGCTCTAGGCCTCTGTTGGGCTATATATATATATATACGCGTCCAAAAGTAAGTAAGCTAGTGAGAGACATAGTCAAATAGATCTAGACTGCATGCAAATTTAGCCATAAAGAGCGTATAGTGGTTATTTTAAAGTGAAAGTGTCACAGACTGTATTGAAATAACAGTGATAAAATGTGATAAACAACTGTGCAACGAACATTTCTGTATACGTTTGACTTGTTTTAATATACTATTTTAAAACAAGTGGACTGTGTGCTGTTTGGTTATTGTTGAAATTTATCGCCAACAAGTTGCTGTTTGTTTGTTTGTTGTTGAAATTTATCGCCAACAAGGCACTGTTTGTTTATTGTTGAAATTTATCGCTAATACAAGTCACAGGCAACCAATATAAAGAATACGGCCCACATATACATAAAACCCTAATAATTTGTATCTTCAAAAACGTCAATTTTTGTATTGACTTCACACTTAAGCAGTGAAACGTGTCAGAGCAATTTACATTAGATACAGTTCTTCTTAAAAATACAATGTCAGAGCTATTTAATATATTTTCGTTTGCCACCCGACTTTTTAAGAAGGGTTGAGGAAATTTCAACTTACATGCTTATACCATTGTTATTTTATTCAACTTGTATTAAGCGTGAGAGTACATGAATACAACAGCTTGTGTCTTTGTGTTCCGAAGGTAAAATATACTCATTATTTCTTTATTGTTAGTTTCATTAATTGTAACAGCTAGAATGTTAAATATATTTGTAATATAAGTTTCTGTCATTATACTTTTCTTATATGAATGCAGTTACATTTTCAACTAACCAGATTTATTTAAGACTAACCAAAACTTTCTAAACTGGTCGAACCTCGTGAGATATTATTGTGCTAATGGTAAAAATATTGTTAACAGCAAGGATACCAAACTTATGAAACAATGCATTCTAATCTTTATGAGTAAGAGAGCGTAAGAAAATAATATTTAAATAACAATACTCATTACCAGATTGATTTTTAGTTTGCCCTAAGTAGGTAGCTTACTCTGGTCAGAGGTTAATATTAATTTATACTTTGTGCTTATGTCCTTCTTATCGACTTACGTAAGACAAAATACTGAAAATCTAATGACTTACATATTGTTGGCTTCCAATTCGTATTTTAGTAGGTTCGTCATTCACTATACTCTGAGTGCTCGCATTGATTATGTATAGGAACTTGTGTTGCTGTAATTCAACTGTATAAGTAGCATGATCGAACTGTAAAACACATCGAAGTGAATATGCCCCAAGTGTACAGTCAGGTTCCATCTTCCATGTTAAGAAAATCCTGTGCATAATAGCTTTATACAGTACTTGTGATACGATAAGGTTTTCCAGTTTTGGTGTTTTTACCTGGAATGTCCACAAAAACCTTAAAACAAATAAGTATACATACATATCTAATTTAACACTTCAATGACATTGTTATAACGACTTTCGTATGTTGAAGTATATGTGAAAACTACAGTTTTAAAAATATCACATACAAAGATTATCTAGCGTCCTAGGGATCGTTTCACCCTCATATTGTCCTTTGTGCAATTACACCTTTTGTTATCTCTGTGCATTTAAATCCTCGTCTTCTATTTTCGCTTTTAATCATTCTTTTATTTTAGATACGAGTATGTATGACACAGATATTATGGTTTCTACGTTTTTAATGTTTTGATAGTTTTATTAATAAACAATGATATTTTTTACTGTTGTTAGGCTTAGAACCTTGCAAGTGGTAAATGTATTTTGATAATCTCAGTGTTAGAAAACATGGATATATACTATAGGTAAGATATAATCTTGAAGATGTTGTTGATTGTTCAGGGTATGTTTTCTTTCTCAGGAAAAGCATTAGAAACCCTGTTAACATTTATAATTTTAAGAATCATGTTCAAACAATAAAATAGATCAATATCGGCTGAAATCGCAAAAAAAGTGCTAAAATGCGACATCTCGAAATGGAAAAAATGCCAGGGAATATGTTGCTATCCCCTTTTTGGTTTTAGATAATAAATTCATAACCCTTGTTATTTCATACATTATTGTATATATATGAATAGTTACACCCTTGTGTGTTGACCTCGGGCAATAGAGAAACGATGACATCATAGTTACACTCATCAGAGACGATGACGTCATGTTTGAACTCACCAAAAAAAGGTGGCATCATAGTTCTACGAAATGGAACCAGAGAGTACATCGCTAGGCTTCCATGACAGGCGGGTGTTGTCAATATAACGGAACTTGTACAGAAAGCATGTTGTTAATCCGACATGATGATCTCATCATAGATTGTCTCAACATGTCATCAATGTCTAAATTTAACTGTGTTCTAAAAAGTTACAAGTAAAAATGATTATTTTAACGAAACAAGTATCATAACAGTGTTACACATGTCATTTTTTTATCATACATACATAGTATCCATCATTGGAATGGGGCAGATACTATAGCCAATAATTTACATATTTTTATAATTCTTTCACTAATTCATTAGTTCTAAACTTTTGCTTCTATATTTAACATGCATGACATGCTTCTTGCTGTTTCTATAGCTGGATAGTGTTACTATCACATTTTAACATACTTTCGAAAAGTTCTTATCACACCTAATGTTTTTATAAATATTGAACAAGATAGCCAATTGTGTTTTAATGACTTAGAACTAATTTAAGGTATTGTAGCATGGTTTTTGTTTTTATATTTAATCATACTTTTTACATTTCCTGACCCTTTATAGTGTTTTATGTAAAACACTTATCGTTAATTCATTTCTATAATTATTATATACCATCTATACATTCTGAAACTTATGCTTATTTAAATCTCTAAATAATATAGAATATTTAACATACAAACGTAATCTTTCACGTGTTTGGCTTTATGGATTAAACATATTCTTATGTTAACTTTCTATGTCTGTTTCCATTCATACCTTTCATTTTAACATCTGGCTAAGAAACTGTGTAGTAAATAATTTTGCTTTAAGTAAATATAATAAATGAATGACTTACTATTTAACCAGTCGCTTTACTATTATATAAACTATTTAAAATAATTACACTTACCATTCGCTTGAAAGTACTATACAATTAAAATTCATAAAACTTTGTTATTTTAAAGTTCTTTGTTCTTCAATAGCTATTGGAATAAACCTCTATCTCACATCAAGATCTCCATTTGTTAGGAAATACATAGGTTATCACATGGTCAAACATCCAATCAATGTGGGCTATTTCAGCATATTCTGACGCTTAGCAGCTGATGGAAAGATTTGAAAGTTTTGACCCTTTGAATCACCTACGGATAAAACAAGTAATGTTTTAGTTCCTACAAACCAGAAATTCTATTTCTTTATCTTCCAAAATTTCTCATTTCGGTTAGCATACAATTCTTGTATGCCCCGTCAAATATCGTGAATACACAACTAGTGTTTTGTATCACTATGTAAAGTGAAAACTGATTATCTCCAGTTAAGTTAAAGTATACTGAACATTAAATTTATGTAGAAGATATAGGATTATGTAGAGATTGAACAATTTAATTTAATATTAAGGATAATTGATAATCTGGTGACAATATATTATAATTGATTTGTTCAACTTCTCTTTTCATAAAATTATCTGTCATATTAAACTTTGAATTCTATCAGTCCCCTCTCTAAGATACCAGAACAATTTCAAAATCCAAGTGAGGAAATTATCATTGGAATAATTAAAGAATTATAATTAAAAGTTCGTTTTCCGTTATGTTCACTTGTGAAAAATGTACTTCGAAAAAATTAGAGTAAATATACATAAAATTAATTTACGGAAGATAGTGAAGTATAATTTCTGGTTTGTAAGAACGAAAGCATTACTTGATTTAGCCTTAGGAGACACAAAGGGTTACAATTTTCTAACCATTCCATCAGCAGATATGCATCATCAGAATATGCTGAAGTAGTCCACACTAATTGTATGTGTGACCATGTAATGACCCATGTATTTACTAACAAACAATGACATTGACGTCAGAAGAGGTTTATCTCAACGTCTGTTGAAGAAGAAAGAACTTTAAAATCACATCGTTTTACGACTGTTAATTGTATAGTACTTCAAACGAATGGTAACTGTTACTATTTTAGATAATTTTCATCATAGTAAATCGACTGTATAAACAGTAATTTATTAGTTTATTATATTTAGTTGAAGCAAAATGATTTACTGCAAAGTTCATTAGCCAGATGTTAAAATGACAGGTATGAATGGAAACTGACATAGAGGGTTAACATAAGAATATGTTTAGTCCATAAAGCCTAACAAATGACAGAGTAAGTTTTTGTGTTAAAATATTCTATATTTTCTATAGATTTAAACAAGTGTCATTTTCAGGATGAATGTATGATATATAATAATTATAGAAATGAATTAACAATAAGTGTTTTACATATAAAACATCAGGAAATATAAAAAGTATGATTGAATATAAAAGCGAAAACTATACTACAATACATTAACCCTACCAAGATGGATCTGACAGGTCTTCCTATGATCACAGGTCAAAGGCCATGTTATCACTTTTGTAGACTTACATTCAAATGTTTATTGAACTACTATTTTATGAATGTATATCAATAAACTTGGTATTAGATTGTAGAATATAATTCAAATGTTAGTATTATATATTAATTAATTTCTTAATATAAAAGTAAATATTAAAAAATATCCGAAATATCGATTTTTGTGTGTCATGTGGTATGTCGAATGCAGCATTGGTTCAAATTAGATGTTTATGATGTCCAAATACAAAATCTATAGTTTCTTACAAATTAGGAACTAAAATTATCGATATTTACCAACTAGAATATAAAATAAGAATATCCTATCTTTTCTATTTGCTGAGCTATCACTACATATAATGAACCAAACATAGTGACATCACCCACCTCTTTCCTTTTTTGGAAACATTTGCTTACGTACACCTACTTCTGTCTATGACGTGTGAATAACCAATCGAAAGCTCAGAATTTCCCCCCACGTGGTTGTCTGAGCCTTTGCGAAGTATTTACGCAAGAAATTTCTTCTTTTCATGGTAGATTTCAAGTGTTAAGGTAAGACATTATTGAGCTCGAAAAATCATACTTTTTAGACCCAAATACAGTTTAGCTGTTAAGAATAAAATATAATATAGAAATTAAATTTTTTGTTATTGCCAAATGCTTATGTAAAACCCAAACAAATTATTTTGTTTTACATTCTCCACGTGCGAAACTTGATAAGGCTTAGCAAATTATTACAAGCAACAAACGAGAACAAAGTTCGTAACTAAAAAAAAAGAGATAATTGTTTTCTATATTCTTTATTTACTGTTATATGTTTTAAGAAAAAAAAACAACAGAAATTTAAGAACTTATTTGTAAATAGTAATAATGTATATGCATATATAATGTATTATAACCGAAATGTGACTGTATTTTATAAAATACTGGCCCACTAGAACACAGCCAAGATAGGTCACTTTGTAAAGGCCAATTTTATATTATTAATATGGCAACATGAGTGCACGTACGCCGCGTCATCCAATTTCTGGAATGTTAGTCAGACACTGTTGAAAAGGTAATAAAATAAAATTAAATTTTTATATACATGTAAAATGTTATGAAATTTAAACTATTTACACTAAACATTTATGGTTTTGTGTTATAACTTGTAATAATTCTAGAATGAAAAAAAGCGTAACTTATATCTATTTCCTTTTTTTTATATATATATTGTGGTTACGAGGTTGGTAAAATCTACCAAACTCATACAAAGATACAACAGTGAAAATAACAGATAAAAATATAAATATTTTTCTGAAAAAAGCGTTTGATAATTATCTGGAAGATATTAGGAGGTTATGAAGATTTCGCATGTGAAATTTGACAATTGCCTGATGCATAAAAATATTTTCAATCAAAATTACTTCGCATGTTGGATAGTTAATATTCGAAAATAAAATCAAATGTACGAGCAAATAATTAATTAAAAATGTTAAAACTTAATTAAAAACCTGATACTTTGTGCACAAATGCCTTGTAATGTTTACTGATAATCTACAAAGTGGCATGAAGATACGTGTATATTTTAAAAAGTTACAGCATAACTGCTTTATGGTTACTTCCTGGAATACAGGCTTACTAACTAATAAAAAACACAATAGGTTGTCTCGTTCAATATTTATAAAAACATTGCGTGGGATAAAAACTGTTCAGCGTTATGTTAAATGTGATAGCAATACTATCCAGCTATAGAAACAGCAAAAATTATGTCATGAATGTTAAATATAGAAGCAAAAGTTTAGAACTAATGAATTAGTAACTTGTTTTATGCATATAGCAAAAAAAATAATTTCTACATGTATGTAAAATAAATTATTGGCTATAATATCTGCCTCATTCAAATGATTGTTAATATGTGTGAGAAAATTGACATGTGTAACAGTGTTATGATACTTGTTTCGTTAAAATACAATTTTTTCTTGTAACTTTTTTGAGCATAATTAAATCTATACATTGATGACATTATGAGAAACTCTGTGATGAAATCATGTTGGACAAGCAACACACCTTCTGGACAAGTTTCGTCATTATAACAACACCCGCCTGTCGTGGTTGCGTAGCAACGCACTCTCTGGTTCCATTTCTTGGAACTATGATGTCTTCTTCTCTGGTGAGTATAATTACAACTTTTATGATTTTAGAATTACAACGTCATCGATTTCCCTCATATTCTGAGGTCAACACACTTGTTTCGCCCTCTGGTGGCGTGATGAGCAAGTGAGGGAGAAACTACCTGTAGGCCTTTCACAGTGAGATTTTAGCACATTAGATGTCATGTGGTTTAAAAACAGTTATTCAAAATAACTTGCAAGTACCAAACTCTTCAATTCACAAAAACACAGTATTAAGTGTGTATTTAAGTATAAATAATTCAAGAGTAAATTATTATGTGAATGGTTTGTAAGAAGATCATAATAAAGAAGAATACTAAAATAGGAATTTCTGTATAAAAATCACAGATGTTTATCAAAGCAACCGAAAATCACACTATAGAAAGTCATTGATAATCGTTATTTAACGCTGTAATTCTCCTGTAATAAAAAGTTCAACGGGCGTATTTTGATTATTATATTTCTTTAGAAATTTTCAGCATTCAATACCTTCTATACCATACAAATATTCATATATATTTTAAGTAGCTATAATAAAAAATACACAAAGCGTAACAAATGCCTTCTGTAAAAGCTATTATTGTTTTTCTGTTTGTTTTTGAATTTCGCGCAAAGCTACACGAGGGCTATCTGCGCTAGCCGTCCCTAATTTAGCATTGTAAGACTAGATGGATAGCAGCTAGTCATCACCGCCCACCGCCAACTCTTGGGCTACTCTTTTCCAACGAATAGTGGAAATGACCGCCACATTATAACGCCCCCACGGCCGAAAGAGCGAGCATGTTTGGTGTGAGGGGGATTCAAACCCGCGACCCGCAGATTGCGAGTCGAGCGCCCTAACCAACTGGTCATGCCAGACCAAAAGCTATTATAAAAATCCTTTTTAAACAGAATACCAAAATGTATATATAGAACAGTGTAGAGTACACATAAAATATTTTCAAGACATCTATTGAAACTAAACCTTATATAGTTATTTAAAGAGAACATAAACAGAAAATTCCCCTAATCAGCGAAAAACGTATAAAATTGAGTAATGGCTAAAATTACTGTATAATATTTATTTCCTAGTGAAATTTCATAAGAATGCTTAGGAAAATAATGATGATAATTTACTTTGTTTCATTGTTTTTGTATTAGTCTGTGGATATTTTGTTTTTCCTATAAAATTATTTTGTAAATTTGTAAAAAAATTATAAAAGATTATTTAAAATACGTCAAAATAGATCAAGGCTTCAAGTTAGTTTTATACATCACGACTTACCTTGCTTGATATATTAAATTTCGGTACAAGATCACAGTTGACAACTGACGTAAGTGGTATATATTTTCCTCTTACTATGATGCTCATGTATTCATACTTTTGGTTGACATCCAAGGATTTTGGTGGTAGTATATCAATCGTGAAGCAATCTAAGGAGAAAACAAAGTACAAGCCTATAAAAAATCCTTTAAAAAGCTGATCTTAGATTTGTTTTTATGAAGTTTGAAAATTAATATTTCTTATAAATTTTGTTTATGTTTGTTCATAGGATATATATCGGATATTTTGTGATTATTGTAATGACTAACAAATCATTAAGCTATTTTAGACTTTATAACACAATACATATTAACTTTTGTAATCTTTCTTCGGGACAGAGATTTATCAAACCATATTTGTTACTGTTATCCTTGCTTTGTGACAGAGATTTATCAAGCCCTGTTTGTTACTGTTATCCCTGCTTTGTGACAGAGATTTATCAAACCCTGTTTGTTACTGTTATCCCTGCTTTGTTACAGAGATTTATCAAGCCCTATTTGTTACTGTTATTCCTGCTTTGTTACAGAGATTTATCAAGCCCTGTTTGTTACTGTTATCCTTGCTTTGTAAAATCATTTCCATTTTTTAGAGTTACAGTTTATCGTTTTTCGTGTGTTTATTCTATATCAATTTGTAAAACATTCCCTATTTACTATGTGTTTGTGTGCATTCTGGATTCCCATTAATGTGGAACACCAGAGAACAATCGACACGACAGGGCTTTCTACTAGTTTCATTGTTCTAAGCTTTAATCCTGTTCTGTCTCCGGCTTCAAGGAACTTCAATTGTCAAATGTCATTTCTACTTCACAGACTGATGTTTTAGATTACGAATATCCTTCAATAGCTGCTTTCAGTTCTCTCTGCTGTCGTAACTAAAGCTACAATGTCGAAATTATCTCGTTGGCCTCTGTTGACACATTATCTTTCAGTTAATACTGTTCCAGTTTTAGTCAATCTAGCTACTAATTCGATCATTCCACCCTGTTACCAGCTCCTTAGCACACAACCCTAGGCTTTCAGCTTCCTGTTTTTATTCTTTATAAAATGGACTCTAAATCATACTCAGTGTGTCTACTTTATTTGGAGAACACAAAATATTGTCTTCGAGTATCTTACCGATTTTGTTTTAAAACATGACAGACCTTTAATACGTAGAAATTCGTATCATCTCATTAGACTGGGTAGTGTAGTTAGTAAAACACTCGAAACAATTCTTGTTTACAGAATGCATACATCTGTTACAGAACAAAACTTCTATTCCTGTAAACAGGCTAGATCTCGCCCTCATCTTTGAACTCTGGAACAACTAAGACTTTTTAACAAAGACTCGCAAATGATTATTGTTGATTATACAGTATACTAGACTTTTGAAATCAAAATATGAGGAACATATTGTTTGGTATAACATAACCTGGAGAGATAATACTAGACCAAGAGTGTCGAAGAACTATTGTTACAAACATATCTGCTTGCACCAGCAAGAAGTAAAACTCATAATATATTCACTAATGGTTACACGACTTTGTACTTATACATGTAATAGCTAGTTTTGACATATAGGACATCTCTGATTCAATTATGAGTAAGAGGATAATATTCATAGTGTAAACTGACTTTTTATATATTGTTACAAAGTTAAAAAATGCATTAACCTACCGATATCATATTCTGTAGGACGACATTCTCCACAGTTATCTAGAATCCAGCCGCTATTTGGAACACCATCACAACCAACACATTCATTTTTACCATCACATATACCACAGATATCTTGCCCGAAATCTGGTGGTAATCCCGTATTTCCTCCGACACATTGACCACAACTGCAGAATCACACACACAAAGAAATTAGACTCTATCAAATATTTAGAGAAATACATAAACGCTGCTAATACTTCTTGTTACTCAAAATTCATATGTAATGTTTTAAAGTAACTGAAGTAATACATGCCGTTAGAAAAATACTGCAAGTTTTCTTAAAAGTTTCGTCTTCTCTATTTGAAGGATTATGTATTCGTGTTTGTGTTTAACATTTAGTCAGTTAGTCATGTTGGCACATAGATTAATAATTAGATAATTGTTGAAGTCTCTATTTTGTTTTTTAGCGATACTATTTTGCGTTTTGCAAATTCTACAAATCATGACTTGAAGGACAGCTTTGATTCAAAGTAAAATTCCTTAAAACTGATAGAAAACACAAGTCATTACGAGTAATAATGCAGTTTAAGATGAAATATATTGAATGATAACCGGCAAACTTCTTCACTGATCAAAATTGTTCCGTTTTATTATTTATTCGCCTTATTTTCTTTTACATTTTGTCATATTTTTTGAAACAAAAATACGCTGCTTTATTTTTATTCTGTTTTTTTCATTTGATATCTGATGAGGAAGCTAGTACTGCATGCAGAATGTAGGCAAGAAAGCTAACTAAATGAGAAAAGTACCAGAAGCATATATATATATCGAAGACAATATCATTATATTATTGACAAATAATATATAACAGTCAATAATATATAACTTCTAACTGTACTAATATTAAAATAAAGTATGCATTTTCCAGTGTAATATTAAATTTTAATATTGAAAATCATGTAAGGATGAACTATGTATAGCTGTATCATCCCTATATTCTTGTTTCCATTATTTTTGGCACTACCATCACTACATCATTTTACATTTACAAAATGTTTTTTTATTACTGGTTTTGTGACGTTTTTTCCCGTAACTGAAAGTTAGTGTATTCTATATCATGTATTTTTTTTTTACTCCTTCAGTTCATACATAATATAGGGGTTGACTTCCTAAAGACACCGACTGTATAGTGTACAAAACATTGAGTATTTTACAAGCTACAGTCATCTAACGTTCATCTATTATTGGCTGGTTGTTCCTGTTTTTCACCTTGTACTTAAGTCCTTTAAAGAAGCACCATAAAAAAGCTAGCTTGAAGGGAGTAATTATAACACTAGAATTATGTCTACTTGTTAGTTCGACTAAGAGATGACATCGTGCACTGACCAGATACACATAGTGGGTTTATGTTTAACGTAGTTGTAGAGTTATCTCGACTGAAATAGCAATAAGAAAGATGAACAACTTGGTGGGTTGGTCACCTTTTGGTTTGGTATCTTAGCGATAGTTTCTTGCCTTGTTTGGTTGAGAAACAAATGAAAGTGAGTGTCAATCATCTTTTAAAACAAACTCTCTGTCATTGTTGATTTTATAGCGTGCATATTTGTATTATGTTTATTGAGTACCTTGACCATACCTACACATAGAGTCTACAGACTCTAGAATATTATGTTTTCCACAACATTTAATACCACCTTGTAACAGTTAAAGATAATTGAATGATGCTGAGCAATGACAAGACAATTTTGTACAACAATAGTTAAAATTACATAATTTTTGTCAGTTTAACGCTGATTCCCGCTCAATCAAATGTTTTACGTGGACAAACAATGTAATAGAAATCACATGTATACAATGACGAATTATCATCCTAAACACTTATCATATCATAAACTAAGTAAGAGCTTCAACATTTAAAACGTTGTGATTTTCGTTTTACCTCTATCAAAGAACATATTAATCTATAATATGACTTAAGAAAACTAGGTTACCCAGAGTTTCAAATATATTTCTAATATAGTTATTAAAATAATAATAATATTAATTAATTGTTAAGGGTTACTTCTGATCAAAGTATATAAATTAAAGAAATTCCTTAAGACAGTCCTTGTTCAAAGCTCCGAAGTGGTTGGATCCGATGTTAAACATTTATTAGATTATAAAGCATTTTGTAAAGCAGTAACGTGTTTTATAAAAAGTGAGTTTCAGATTTTAATGAAAACTAGTCCTCAAGGAAGTTATTTTTAAGAAACGTTTTCGCTTCTTTCGTGAAAATGTCGAATGAAAAGTATATGATGAGACAAGAAAACGACGTTTCGGGCAACAGCACTTCATCAGGTTACAAGTGGCAATGAAACTGTTAATATAAGGGTTAAGTTGAAAGAACAAATAACACGTGACTGGAAGGCTCGAGAACATGTTACCGAAACTACAAATGAGGTATGGGAAGTAACATATGAAGTAAAATAATATAATAATAAAAGTGTTACAAATAAAGTTAATTGCAGTAAATATACAACGAAAAGGGAAACGTAAAACACAAATACATGCAACAATGTAAGAAAATGAATGAAAACGTGCATCGGGTAATATTGTTCAAAGGGGTACAACAATAAAAGGTATGTGAACTTAATAGAAGTGACGAACGACGGTGAAAAGAGAGGAATATAGAGTTAACAATAGTGTGTGACTGAAGTGAACTGGCTAGACAGGAAAAAAAGTGCGAACATTGAACGTAAAGTTGTATCCAATAAATGTCAGTGTGAGAAATTATAGAAAAATTGTAGGGCGGGGAAATGGAAAAGATAAAGTTAAAGGAAAGAGAACTTGGTTTATTAATAAAGTGATTTTAATTTGGTGAGTTTTTACCAGTACTTTATATAATATTTTGTTATTTCCTCGCCCACTCAATTATTTTATTTCTTGAAGCATATGATGAGGTTTGGTTTGTTTCAAATTTCGCGCAAAGCTAATGAAAAGCTACCTGTGCTAAGCTAATAAAAGTCTATCTGTGTTAGCCGTCCTTAATTTAGCAGTGATTGGCTAGAGGGAAAGCCGCTAGTTAATAGTACCCACCGTCAACTCTTGGGCTACTCATTACCAACGAATAGTGGAATTGACCGTCACGTTATAACGCCACAACGGCTGAAATGGCAAGTATGTTCGGTGACAAGCATTCGAATCCACAAATTGCGAATCAAGCGCCCTAACCACTTTTTAATAAATCATTAAATTTAGAAACGTAGCTTAGCTTAAACTTTTTTGTTGCTTTTTGATGTTTTTTCATTTCCTTCTTTTCCCTCAGAACATTAAACATATTAACAACTATATCACAAATTTAAAATAGCTCTCTGTTATTAAGTGCACATTGTTAAGCATAGATATACACAATGGTCTATCTGTGTTCTGCCCACCGTAGGTGTCAACACCTGGTTTTTTTACTGTTGCAAACTTTCAGGCTTATCAATGAGCCACCTAGAGTGCTTTACGTTACGCCTGAGTTACATGTGTATCCAAAACCTAATGAGACTATTCAAATTTTGTGAGGAGATGGGTTAGCACAAATTACAGGCTTGACCAATTTTTAGCCACGCCCATATGAACAGGGGGAGGGGAGCAAGAAATACAAAAATGAATGTAATGGCAACACTTTAAATAGTATATTAGAAAATCGTGTTCATTAAACCGGTTGATGTGACTACGTGTATATTTGAGAGAGTATGTTTTCTTTAGTTTTATATAATTATTAAAATTAAGGGCCAGCACATCTCTAATAACATGCGTTATTTTTGTGTTAAGTCTAATGTAATAAATTATCCTGAACAGGCCCCTCATAGCCAGGTGGTTAGGGCGCTCGACTCGCAATCTGATGGTCGCGGGTTCGAATCCCCGTCCCATCAAACATGCTCGCCCATTCAGCCGTGGGGGCGTTATAATGTGACGGTTAATCCCACTATTCGTTGGTAAAAGAGTAGCCCAAGAGTTGGCGGTGGGTGGTGATGACTAGCTGCCTTCCCTCTAGTCTTACACTGCTAAATTAGGGACGTCTAGCGCAGATAGCCATCGTGTAGCTTTGCGCGAAATTCAAAACAAACAAACAAACAATTATCCTGAACCATGGGTATTAAACGGAGGTTTTTTATAATTTTGTAACTAGGACGAGGATAGTTTTAAACTCTGTAAATTCCGACTTCCCTTATTTCAAAGTGCTCTAAAGAAGCATACAGGAAATAGGACAGATGCTCACCACAATAAATAAAAAACTTTTGGGGTCATTTTCTGGATATTACAAAATAATTCATAATAGAGTAAATTCCCGAATCTACATCTTGATATGTTTGCCTATAAAAAAAACAAGATTCTTACTTCTTTGGACGTGACCGAGGACACGTATATATGATCGCCTCTATCAGTTATAACCTACTCATGGTAACAGTTACGTGAATAACACCTTAGCAAGGCAACAAAATACTAATGTGTGAATCCTGTGATTGGCTGTGCTTCAATACAGAAAGACTAGAAGGAACTTTCATTACTAAGGTCCAACACATTTATTAATCCACACTATTTGGCATCGTTCATTGAATGTTCACTCTTCACTATTATAACAGCATGTACATAGTTAAACATCCGCATAATAATAAGCTAAGAATTATTTCTGTGAAACATATTGGGCCTGGCAATCGAGACGCAATATATAAGCAATCATGTGACGATACTATAAATCTATTCTTAGTAAACCAGTTGGCCTAAGAAGATAAGATTAAATGTATAGTTACATTTTAACAGAGAAATACAAGTGTTTAGGTGTGAAAGCTCAAATTTATCGTTGACCAGCTGTGATTACATTTGCGCAACTGTTAACAAATAATCCTTAGTAGTTGCCTAGTGCTTTAAGATATAACAAATATCCGTTATAAGTAGCAGGAAATTCACATAAGATAGAATAGAATACAAATGAAAAGTATGAAAAAAGAGGTTTTCAAATACTTTCTTCCACAACAAAAACTATTCCAAATATGATAATTGTATATTGAGCCATACTGATAGGTTGTATGTAAAATTAAATAAGATGAATTAATATAAACTGATCTCAAGTACCACGTTATGAAACAACAACATCTCTATTTGTAGATATACTGAAAAAAAAAGCAATAAAAGTAATACAAGTATATTAGTAAGTGAAGATAGAAATTAAATCTATCACAACAAGAGAGTATCAGTGATGGTTTCTCTTGATTAGGTTTGAGTAAAATATGTCATTCTTCACGGAAAGAAAACTAAATTCCATAGGGTTTTGCTAGAAAAGAAAAGTCATAATACAGTGAATTGATTTTGTACAAATTGTTTAAGCCTGCATGAGACAATTACATGCAACTAAACTAATACGAAATAAACTGATGTTTATATCATTTTTATATATTTCATCAGTGTTGCTAATTCCATCGTAGTAATGCATCCATGGCAGGAGAGCAACTATAAAACAAGATGGCTTCATAAACACTTAACCTACTATTGTTAACATAATGGATAAATTTGGATGAAAACTACTATATAGATTTTTAAGATTTAATTTTTTTAATAAGTAAGTTTCTTTTTATTTCATCAATTCATCTAACTGCGGTTACAGTTTTGAAAACTTTGAACGTAATAGAACAACGTATTATTTTCAGAACATTTTATTTGAATGGGTTTTAACAGTTTCTAAATTGGTTTTAACAATTTCTAATGATAACGGTGTAAAACTCTTGATTTGTCGTTGAAATTAGAAGTTATATTCATTATATCATTTTAAACACTTTTCAGAGAGCTGTTTTTTAATAATCAGTTGTGAAGAATGAAAAAAATACCTACCGGTTTAGGTAAGAGGAAAAGTTCCCCACTTCGTCACAGGGAAACAAAGTTTGTTCATCTCCCTTCCTGTTATGTTTGAAACAGAAAATATATGTGTGTATATATATAGCAATCAGGCCAACTTCGCAATGATAGATTAGATCGCTTATAAGTATCATGTTGTTCACTAAATGTGCGTATTAAACATGTTTTTTTTTCTTTTTAAGACTCGAATGAAAACAAAAATATATTTCTCTTTGCAACAAATACAAGTTTGTTCTTGTCTTTCTGCTAAAAATGATGATTTAAATAGTCAACGATATCACTAAGGAAATGTTATAATAACCAAAGATGACAAAAAGAGTAAACTTATAGTTTAATGTCAACTCTATACAAATCATAAAAATCGTGTCATAATGACCATTCCAATAAGTAAAGTTGCATGCTAAAATAATGGCTCAGTTTGCCCATGAAGTAAATACTTTTTTTTTCATTATATATTACACAGAATAAATCACCGTGCTTTAGTAAAGCATTATTGTTCATAATAAAGTGAATAACAGCCTTGTATTAGAACATAAGTATCATACCCAAATCTACACGGATCTTCAGTTGTTTAACTAGGCTAATGACGCTCAAACCTCAAGGTTTTAATTCTTTGTAAGCAGAGTGTATAAATATGAATAGAAATATTTACTTTCAGTACTGTCAAGATTCAGTAATTTTACGGTTTATTTACCATTCTAAACCTAGCTGCACTACAATTGCTTATACACTTCGTGTGTTTTTTTCATGATTGGCTGTTATAATCAAAATCAGTGACTATTTAATTAACCATTTTTAGCATAAAAATGAACAAATGTTTTAAACATTTTTTTGGTTCCAAAGAAAAACATCATTTCTTTTGGCTGAGTCTTTCAACTAAACACATGTATTTAATTAATTCAATGCAGTTCGTTACTCTATAGAAGATGACACTTTGGTCACTACCTAAAGCCTTTTTAAACGACAAAAACAATGTGGCTTCTACGATTTCTTAGCACTATGTGTTCATTTTCTATTCGTTTGAATATCAGTACTTCGCTTTAAAATACTGCTTTAGGTAAAAATACAGCAGTAACTTAACTTTTACTCGTTGAATGATAAAATGCTTAAGTGATTCACTTTGAAACTATAATTTTTAACTAAAGTCCAAATGTAAATATAGACATGAAAAGAAGACTTGCAAAATTTTCAGAAACTCTGAAGTTTGATTCATAATTTCTACATTATATTTTTGTATTTTGGGTAGTTGAACTATAGTCATTATATATATATATATATAATTTACTATTTACTAAGTTACTATTTTTTCTAAGTCTTTGTATAATGGAAAGGTACCAGATGATTGGAAGTTGGCTAAAAATACTACTATTTTCAAGGGAATGGATAAAATTTGTCACATTAATTATAGGCCTATTAGTCTTATATCAGTGAGAGAAATGTTTTTGAAAGTCTGGAAAAAAGGTGCTTTCAAAGACTTTTAAAAAAGTTTAAAATTTTGTTGGATAATCAGCATGGTTTAGTAGGGAAAATCTTGCTCTCTAATTTTGAAAGGGTTACTGATTAGGTAGATGAGATACGGGTATGGATTTAGTTTATCTGGATTTTCAAAAAGCACTTGACAAGGTGCTACATCAAATGCTTGTTACATAATTATTTGTACAGTTGTGTGGGTTAGGTTTCTTCATTGGATAGAAAATTGGTTGGATGGAAGAAACCAGATAATTTTTGCAAGTGAAGTTAAGTAAAACTGTAATAAAGTCACAAGTGAGAGACTTCAGATGTCAGTTATTGCATCA
>NW_013668080.1:71578-87310 GCF_000517525.1 Limulus polyphemus
AGATAATTTTTGCAAGTGAAGTTAAGTAAAACTGTAATAAAGTCACAAGTGAGAGACTTCAGATGTCAGTTATTTGCATCAATAACATAAATGAAGGAATGGTCAATAGATAATTCAAATTTCCGATAATACTAAGATATTGGGAGTCACTGGCTGTGAGGAGGATGCTGCTGCTTTACAAAAACATTTGGATTACTTAATGACCTAGGCAAATGAATAATAATAATAATAACTGCAAGTCAATGGATGTGAGTTATCACAATTTGAGCTATGAGTATAATTTTGGTGAGAATAACTTTAAAAGTGTTATGGAAGGAAAGGATAGTAGCGTTCTAATTGATCAGTTTCTTAAGTCATCTACTGTAGTATTGAATACAAATCTAAAGATGTTATAATTTCATGGCAAAGTCCACTTGTTAGGCCACATTTGGAAGACATTGTTGGAAAAAGCTCAGGAAGGGAATATCAGAATGATACCTGGGATGAATAAGTTTCATAAGATAACAGGTTAAGATCTCTGAAATCGTTTACTTTTCAATAAAGAAGTTAAACGGGAATATGATTAAGGTGTTTAAGATTGTAAAAGCAGTTGAGTGTGTTCGTGCATCATCCCTTCTCGAACGTCATATTGAGAATGGTAGATCTAGAGAACAGAAACATAAATTTTGGCTAGTTAAGAGTTATATTCAGGCTAATATAGCTTTATTTTTCTAATAGGGTGGTTTGCCTATCGAAATGGTTGGCTTCAGGTATGGTGGATGCAGCTAATATAATGAAGTTGTCATATTGAGAATGGTAGGTCTAGAGAACAGAAATATAAATTTTGGCTAGTTAAGAGTTATATTCAGCTAATAGAGCTTTATTTTTCTAATAGGGTGGTTTGCCTATCGAAATGGTTGGCTTCAGGTATGGTGGATGCAGCTAATATAATGAAGTTTAAGGGATGGCTTGAAAAATATATAAATGATAAGGGCTAGATTTCAATATATACATATATATATATATCCTTTAGTGGATAAGAAAACCTACATTTTCTACTCCACCTTAAATAAAATGTAATTGATGTTGGTGTAAATATCTCCAGTATATGTAAAAATCAAAAATTCCTAATACAAAAAACTACAAACATGATGGTTACGTATGACGTTTGGTCAAATATACTAAGATGTAAACTGAGAAAGACGATTGTCTAGAGAATAAAAAAAAATCTGTGATTTTGATTTAGATACCTGATAACAAAATATCTTTATAAAAAATTGTGCTTATTTAAAAATCATTTATGTTGTTTAAAATCTTACCACTCTATCTCCTGTATTGATGATAAATTTCTTATATTCACTTTGGATTTTTTATGTTAGCAAATATTCCAGTAACAATTTCAAGTAAACAAAAATAAACTTTATCAACTGCATGACAAAAACAGTTACATGATTGTTAGGTTATTGATTAAAACAATAAAAAAATAGCTTCTACTACAACCTAATTCATTGATACTCCTTGATTTTGAGGATTCGTTTAAGTAGTTATTAGCCAAGGATGCACATTTAATAATTTATTATTTCCTTGTACAGAGTAAATTTCTTTTTTTTATTATGGGTTTAATATGGTATTCCGGTTCGATTGTATCTAAAAAAAGGATCTTACTAGCAGTGATGTTTACTAAACAGAACTTAGAGCTTTATTACTATATATTTGGTTATTGCTTATCTAAATTACAACTCTGACTTTAAGTTTGGAAATCATGTTTCACGTGACGTTTTCTAAGAACAGGTCAGAGTTATCCTATCAGATATTTGTTTATTGCCTATCTGCATGTAACTTGAGCAAAAAAAGCATATTATCCTAATATGATAATAGGTATGCAAACAACGATTTAAAAACATAAGGAAGAGTTTTATTGATGGTGGAACATATTACATGTTCCAACAGAACATTGATCAATGGGGTTTTGAGTCCGTTTTACTTCACCATACAGAACCTAAATTAATTTAGGTATGTGAATAATGCTATGACATTTCGTCTAATTCGTTATACAATGTTATACAGCGGTTTAATGAGTCTATGTATATAAATGTTAAAGATTTATATAACATCGATCTGCCCTCTTCAGATATGATGAAAAGAGACCAAAGTTCTGTTTAAACATATAGTATATTCCACCATCAATAAAACTCTTCTTTATGCATTTAACTCGTTCTTCTGCTACCTATTATTATCTGTATGTAAAAACTGATTTTGTGTTTCGAAAACGTATTAGCAGTAATGTTGGCCAAACGTTTAATGAACTTAAGATGCAATTTACCTACAAATATAGTATAAAATATTCTCGTTTGCACTTTGAGAAAATCGTGAGCTGTTGGTTATGTATAAAACAAGCATATGTGTAAAAGATATATCAAAAAAATTTGTGACACTTGAAAAGTACTTACCCAAGACAAACTCCCTTTGCTTCTGCAAGAAACATGGTATTTTGACCCCCACATATTCCTGCGCAATCTCGGAGTTGAGCACTAGACGAGTTTATTTTGTCAACGCAAATACCACAGTCGTATGTTGAATCTGACAGAACGTTAAATTGTGTGGATCAACTGAGATATCTTGTATAGCAACTGCCATGTTTGAAAGAGAATTATCTAAACTTCTTTGTAAACCAAGTATTTTCAAATATTTTCTGATCATTCGATTATCATAGAATGCTTTAAAAACATAAATTATGTTTGTTTCTATAATCAATCATCTTGTATAAAGTAGCAATAACTTTATAAATACGTAAATGATCAGAGTAAATGGTTAAATTGGCACCTTAAAGATAAAGTAATTATTTAACAGAAACATGAAATGAATTAACGATATAACTAAATATATGAATCCACTAAAAAGTTTTGTTTTATTTATTCTGATGGTCACCTAATGTACATATTAGGCATACCTATAATTAACAGTTTTAACTTTTTTCTTACTTAAATTTCATTACTAAAAGCACCCAATCTACAGTTTTTTACTTGTCTGGTGCATTACAGTAAACAGTCCTTACAAAGTGACTGTAGTTTTTCAAGCTATCTTGCTATTATTTACATAGACTACGCTGGGCTGGTTGTATGTTTACAGACATGCAATAAAAAAATCTGGGATTCGATTCCCGACAGTGGAAACAACAAACACCCTAATGTGGTTTTGCTTTGAAATAAATACCCAAACTAGTTATGTATAAAAATTAATATTTATGTTTATCGTTAACACCGATTCAATACAAACTGACAGTCAGTACTATTTAATTATTGTAGATTTCAGCTTTGTATTATTTCAAGATTAGGGATTTCCAATCAGTTTGTTATAAAGATTTTCTTCCTTTATGTGTAGGCTACTTTTGAATTACATTCCTTTTGATCTGTATTCTGATCTAAATATTTATAAGAAATTGTTAATAGCTTACCAATTTATATACCAAATGGTAATGTTAGAAAACAAATACCAGACTTACAAGTTGAACAAGAAATGATTCATATAATAAATTGTGCTGTACAAAATGTATTTATAGTAAGACTGAAAAATTTACTTTCTTGCATGTATATTTGACTCATAAAAATCGTGCCTCAAAAGAGGAGCTTCTAGCTTTGTACAATTAATCGCTATTCATACTTTATTATTTGTATTTCTCCATGACAAAACAATGCAAATATGTTATATTTATATTATTATTTAACAGTTTTTAGTGCTATAGATAACACGTGAGTGAAAAATTTACGTCTGGAGTTCATACCGATTCAAATGTCAATTCTGAGAGTCCAAATACGAATCCTCCAAAAGCAATATTGTTACGTAGCATGTCTTACTTTCTCGAACTATTAAAATATTATGCCTCTTTATGTCTAGCATTTTTATTAAACAAGATCGCCCTGTCATCTGGTCTGTAATTGCGGTAATAAGGTGGGTACTGAAAACAACATATTACTCCAACAAGCCTAAAAAGATGTCTCTCATTCACGAAGAAAAAAAAAGTTAACATAATTTCTGTCACAAATCTTAAGCTTATTAGCTTATAAATCATCGCCAGATTTTGGTATTTAAACTGTAATACACTACACCACCTTTTACTTTAAAGATAATGAATTATGCTGTGTTACTTGCACTTTATTGCTTTCCACTGCGAGGCTTATTTATTGGTTTCTACTCCAGTTTAACTAAATTTTATATTTTGGTAGTGTTTTACTTTACTCAGTCACCACTTAAAAGAGTCTGCTATTAACATTTTGGCCTTACTTTTGGGCACATGTTAGAACGTTTACAGTCACAGTGTCGCTTATGTATAATGATAAAACTAGATACAGCCTTTACTTGTCAATTGAACTGCTCTTTACTAATACAGCAAGTTACTTGCTTGACAGTTTGTAAACAGGTAAAAAGAAACGCATAATATTTTCGTACTGATATATATATATAGTGGATATGTATTTAGAACGAATATTTACTTATAATGTCTTTAACTCTTACCACCATAAAGAACTCCATGGCAATCTAAGCAGGACGTTCCATCACCTCCACACACACCACACTTGTCTAAGTTAAGAGCCTTGTGTATTACGGGTGCGTTAGAACAATCATATTCAACACCATGCAGGAAAGATAACATTGGACTGAGACACCTTGTTGCTGAAAATGTCTGTGAAATCACGCAAACGAATCAAAAACATGCATTGCTCAATTAATGTTACTTACACACTGATCTTACATTAAGAGTTTTAAAAATAAGAATGGTTATGGCTGAGCGTTAAAGCTCTCTGGCCGCAGAATATTTACGCAATAATTTAATTTTGAAAGAAATTAGTTCTTTGCTTTGTGTGACTCCAAGTTTTGTTTTAAACATATACTCGTAATTATATTTTAATTTTTGGTCGATAGATACAGTGGTACAAGGTTCAACTAAACGTTTTGTGAAATGGAATTTTTTTTTATTTTTAAAATATTCAAAAATTCCCATCATTGTACCCAACGTAAAACTTACACTGTAATGTTTTTTTTAACATTTTGTCATCATAACATCAGTACAAAAAGTATTAACGAACGTATTCTTATAAGTAGTGTCATGGTACAAATAAAGACTTCAAGCTTTATGAACTCGCATTGTATACCAGCACTTTTGAAAATCCTTGAACTTAAATAAAAGCGAAAATGACAAACAAAAGATTGAGTTACCTTCAAAATATGTACATTTCGTTGAAAACGCGAAACTGAAATTCAGAATGATTGATAAATACCAACTTGATATGCTATCCAAATCGTGGACTTTTAGACTCTTGTTCTCTTCAACAATGAATCAATAAATTGCGTTAATTTAGGTAAATATGCAATTAAAATAAAAATGTTATTTTTTTTAACATAACAGAAGGTTTCTGCATGGCTTATCTTAAGCCCTGGGTGGAAAAGTTTGCTTTAAAATATTTCGTAGAACATTTTATAAGGAATCTAAAAATGAGCAATCAAGAATTTTTAGAAAGTTAACATGAATGAGATTTAACCAAAGTTTGACCTCGATGTCCTTAACGCTAAATGGTAGTTTCATGCTACCTTCCATTTAATCACTTTATAATGTCAGTTACTCCAGAAGACACTATTAATAAGTCGAAAGCACTGATAACACAGGCCTGCGAATTTAAATTTCATAAAAGTTGTTTTGGTTTTAATAACTAATTTTTCATAATTCGGCTACGCATGCGTTTTTTACTAAATTCTCGTTCAGGTCTTTCTCTTTCAACCACGCAAAATACACTTTTTATTTTGATAACCTATTTCTTTAGGTATGATAGCCTATGTTATTCCTGACTGTTCAATATAATAAAACCTTATGCTTAGTCATACAGTAGACATCGGAAGTACCTTCAAGCTTTTGTTTAACCGAATTAAGATTGTCAATATAAGTGATCGTGAACAAAGTACATAATTGCAGTCAAAATAATCATTTGCTTACGTATTCTACGTAGTTAATATATACTTACCTGTTCACATGTTGACGGCTCTAAACGTAACATGTTACCAGACCATGTCTCTGTCATATCCCAGGCTGTGAACATAAGACGAGGTAATTTCGCTCCTTCCGCAAGAGAAAGTGGTGACGTGTTATTTGTTTGTTTAATTCTTATAAAAAAATTGGAAGGAACCAAACGCAGCACTGCATGCTGTTCATGTTCTTGTTGTTCCGGAAACAAATACTGACATATGTTGATAGGTTCGTAGATTTGATCAACATCAAGTTCCAGCCTCTCCTCTTGTTCACCTTTAATGAGGCTTTGCCATTCGCTATCTGGTGCCTTAATTTCCCAATCACCTTAAAAATATAAATGAACACAAACAATTTACTTGTATTACATTACAGCATAACTTAGAATTTCAGAGATAGTATTCTAGATTATTTTATAAGGTTTAATTACATAATTATATATTAATCTCTTCCATAACAAAATATATAACATTTTATATATATATATGTAACATATAATATATATATATATATAACATATAATATATATATATATATATAATATATATTCTTAGTTTTTCTCAAGAATATCAAAACTATCTAGTACAGTTAGTAGTATTTTAGTTTTTGAAGATTTCTTAGATCAACTTGGATTCCATTCGAAACAACTTACCTACAGTTTCCTGGTTATTCAATAGTACAGCCATTCCAAGCTTCTCGTTATCAAAGTCAGTGTAAAAATAAGACACAATACTGAAGACAGGTATACCTTCTCTCAATACTACAGCTGAAAATAACTTATTGGCTTGTCTCTTTATGTCGTGATATGGGGCGATATTTTCCTTGTTTGTCTGTAAATAATTGTGAATATTGCAATTTTCCTAATGCATTTCATTTTCTCTCATCATAAAACACAGTATTTCAAAAGTGTTAAAGATAAATTTAAAGTATCTCAATTTATTTCGAATTCCAAATACATGAGATAATTAACACTAAGAAGTAAAGACGAATTAATTCGTACTAGATATCAATAATTATATTACTTTTTAATCTATTTTAACCTATAAGTATGGTGTTATGAATTATCTTTTGCTCACACTAAACCTAAACACCATAGATATAATATGCACAAGATAATTAAAAATTGTTAATTGAAAAAGGGGAATAGAGATGGTAAAAAAAGTACAGAAACAAACTGAATCAAAATGCAACGATTATATTTTCAAACCGGCGAATAGTAACACTAAAAGAAGTAAACAAACTAGGCTGGAAGTTATTTTTTTTTATATGGCCCGGCATGGCCAGGTGGTTAGGGAGCTTGATTCGCGATCTGCAGGTCGCGGGTTCGAATCTCCGTCCCAACAAACATGCTAGTCCTTTCAGCCGTAGGGCGTTATAATGTGACGGTCAATTCCACTATTCGTTGTTAAAAAGTAACCCAAGAGTTGGCGGTGGGTGGTGATGACTAGCTGCCTTCCCTCTAGTCTTACAATGCAAAATTATGGAAGGCTATCACTGATAGCCCTCCACTAAAACTGATAAGTATATAGTTGTATAGTTGGTTTGCCCAGGCTGGAATAGAATAATAACAGCCATTTCTTCTGCAGGCTTATGAAACAATAACAATAATAATAATAATATGAAGAACAAATGGATGAATTTTGTCTAACAATCGGAAAATGAACTTTTTGGTTACTATTAGCCATTGAGTGTTGTTCCAAGAACAAGTTTGATTTTTAAGATGGTTTTGCCCTTATGTTCTATCGGAATTTTGTGAACTTCCTGGGCGATCCTTATTATGAACCACTGCATGAAGCCTAATCTTACTCTTTCGATTTACATTTTCCAGGAGTAGTATAGAGTTTCCTGTAATCGCTATAACTCAATGACAAGTGGGAAATAGAATTGTTGACTGGGCCTCATATTTATTATTTGTAATGCGATCTCTATCACACACACAGAAGTTCTTATTAATAGTATAATATCAAAACGTAACTGGTAATTGCGAGCAACTGTAAAAAAATCTGTGTAAGAATATGAGAAAACAATCGATCATAAGCCTCATTTTACAAAGGTCTAAGTATCCAGCAATTAGAGGTTCTTAGTTTAATTTTGTTGCTATATTTGCATACATAGTCATAGTATTTTCTTTCATATAAAAGTTTAAAACAATGGTGAACATTGAATAATGTCAGGAAATTACTTAGTTATTATTTATTTATTACTTATAAATTATGTTAGTTATTAAATAAAACATTATTTGGGTGTTTTATTCTAGTGGAAATTCCCAGCAGAAACAGAGCTGTTTGTGTGTTTGTTTTGAATTTCGTGCAAAGCTACACGAGGGCTATCTGCGCTAGCTAGTCATCACCACCCACCGCCAACTCTTGGGCTACTCTTTCACCAACGAATATTGGGATTGACCGTCACACTATAACGCCCCACGGCTGAAAGGGCGAGCACGTTTGGTGTGACGAGGATTCGAACCCGCAACCCTCAGATTGCGAGTCGAGCGCCCTAATCACCTGGCCATGAGAAACAGAATTATCTTTCTAGTCGCAGCCAAATACTACTTCATGTAAACGTTCGATAAATAAAATTATATTCATCATAGGGTGTTTTAAATGTTAAAATTAAGTTAGAATGACATTCATACTAGTTCTTTAGAAACGATCTAGTTTTGGTTTCTAGTGTTTCATGTTTAGCATAACTGATACATCAAACTGTGTAAGAAGAACATGGTCGATCTGTTGAAATAAATTTAACTTTGGCTCAAGTTTCACATATTAAAAACTTTTGAAAAGTTCTAGAGCAAAATATTCCCTAATTTTTCCTCATTTACATAAAGTTTTAAAACTTAAATGTATATAAAAAGTATAAATTAAATTAAAGCTATACAAATAGGTTATCTAATTTTCGGATTGAAAATCTCACCTTTAGTGTCAGTCGCTTTGTACTCACAATAATTTCCCTCTTCCACATATCTTTGGCTTTTAAAACAAACGCTAAGCTGAAATTTCCAAAATAATCAGGAGTTGTTTCAATCCAGATTTGGTCTTCGAGAGAGATCTGACGAGCGTCTTCAAAGCTGACAAACATTATGAAACTCATAACAACCTTTAAAACGTTTATAAGTATTAAACAATCAGTCTGAGCAGTTAACTTCCAAATTATAACATTCACTCGAAAACAAATGTGAATATTTAAATAATAACAATGGGTTAACGACGAGATTCGAATTTCAGTTACTAGTATGAAGTTTTTAGTAATTGATCTTAGTACAGAAAATCAATACAAGTATGTGAAAAATAAATCGTTAATTCTTGATGTTCGTGTTCACTTGGTGAATACTTTAAATCAATAATCATATAGATAGGAACTCATAAATGCTAAATAAAGAATTTTTCTTCGGTTAAGAAATATTCGATCCTCTGTTTAGAAAGTACATAAATATATAAGAAATTAATCCTAATATTTTGTTATGAGGGCACAGAAAGTATGGCACAGCAGAGTAGCTCATTTCTTTTCGAAATGAAGTACACATTACGTACATCCCTGGAACATTCATGATTCTTATGTTACTGCTCAGAACTATTGAAAATAATCCTGCAATCATGCTTCTTATAGTGCTGACTAAGAAAATAACAACAAAACTACAGTATTGAAGCTTCATACCACTGGTCAAGATAATACAATAAACTTGAAATCTTTAACTCTATGTTACTAATGTGTTCCTAACAATGAACTTCTCATAGTATCTCATTATAGTGTTTGTTAGCACTGATCAAGATGTTAACAATAATCTTGAAGTTATTATTTTCATATCAACGATCAAAGTATTAACTTACCTTAATGTGTCATTAATTGGTTTCTCAATTTTCAGAGTTAATCCTTTCCGTTGTTCATGTGATATTTCTGGAATCAGTTCTAGATGTGTTGGAATACTAAGGAACTGCTCTTGTATTACAAACCTATCTAACCACCTTCCTGCATGTGACAGTAAGATTTTCTCAAGAAACGAAGGTTTATCTGAATTGATCCCAGAAAAAAAATAAACAGAAACTTCACTGCATTAAATACGCTAAAATACTATAAATTAATATTTCGTGCCATTTTAATTAGAAAAAAGAACATTAGATCCTTATGTCATTTTATTGCTCCTAAAAATTGTTTCGGTTGTATAATTTGTATTAATACGAATACATACAAGTTACATGCAAAGTATTCACATAATGTCAATGGAGAGTCAAAGAAACTATATTGATCCCGTTTTTTTTCCATTACGTACGAAGTATTCAACAGATAAAAATACAAACACACACATATATATATGTCTCATTAAAAGATAACGTCTATTTTGTTTATTGCAAAAAAGATTCTATTGTGAAGACTTTAGTCCAATTATAAATTTAGATTTCGTAAAATTTCTTAAAGCCTTAGTTTTCTCGTAGTTTTGATAATTTAAAGTTTTGTTCGAGAAAAGCTACAAATAATATTCAACTTTCATATCCTTGTTTTTATAAGCAACAAATGTAAGCAAAAGTGTATTTTTCATCACCAACAGAAGAGGCGTAGGAGAACACCTGATACATCATTACATTATTTAAATAATTTTTTTTATGTTTTCGAAGCTTGATCTGATATTTAAATTTAATGGGAAAAAATCACAACTTTAATTACCAAAAATGGTTATTTCAACAATTTTAATAAAGAAATATTCAGCAACGAAATATGCATTTAGGTTTATGTGTTGTTAGAGATCTTATTACGGAAGGTTTTCTAAAACAATTTGCTTTGTTAGATGTATGTATTGTTAGAGATCTTATTACGGAAGGTTTTCTAGAACAATTTGTTTTGTTACGTTTATCTGTTGTTAGAGATCTTATTACGGAAGGTTTTCTAGAACAATTTGTTTTGTTACGTTTATCTGTTGTTAGAGATCTTATTACGGAAGGTTTTTCTAGAACAATTTGTTTTGTTAGGTTCATGTGTTGTTAGAGATCTTATTACGGAAGGTTTTCTAGAATAATTTGTTTTGATATTTATAAGATTTTGGGGTCCTTTTTAATTCACCATACAATAACCTATGTTACTTCAGGTGTTTGAATAACGTTATGAGAGTATTTCAAATTAATTATTCGATATTGTACAGTGGACCAACTGTTTAATAATTATATATGTGTGTTGCAGATTTCTCTTTTTTTTTCCAAAAGAGAATCTGGTCCGCTGTATAATATTGAATAATGAATTAGGCACAATGCCATAACGTTATTCACACACCTAAATTAATTTAAGTTACTTTGTGGTCAATTAAAAAGGAATCAACACCCCCCCCCACATATATTATATATAACATTGCCATTATACTAGGTTTAACTGTATTTCTTTTGTTTGCTGACCCAAGCTGTACTGATGAGTCTTGAATAGGCGGATACTGTGATCCACAGCAGGGGGTACGATCAATCAAGAAATGTATTAGTTATCTTCGTAACAGATTTTCATTTCCATTTTACCCTTTGGTAATATATATATATTTATTTATTTAATATATGTATAAGTATAAATATATATCTATAATAAAAGTTAAACCATTCCTGAGTTTAATTTGTGTGCTATTATACATATGTAGTACTTACAGCTGAGAGGTGTTCCACTGATGTCAATTAAATGTACAAGCTGGTTAATTACGAGTTTGAACTTTTCACCAGATTTTACATGTAATACTGAGGTGTTTAAATCAAGGCGGGGTGACAGAAGACTGGTGGTGCTAAGTTTCACAATCGTTCGAACCACCTGATCTGTAATAAAAATCGAAGGTACTGTTTAAATGGCCAATAAAAAGTTTTATATACAACGATCACACATAATCAATTAAACTGTATCAGTTACATAAAAGCTCCTTATGTTCATTCAATACATAGTTAAAATATCATCCTCGTCTTGTAGTAATCATACAACATACAAACATTTCCTCTGCATAAATCTACCAAAGACCCTCATTTATCTAGTTTTAGTTAGTTTTGGTTAGGAGAAATAAAGTAATGGATTCGTTACAAAATACACTGGAATGGTTAGATTTATAAGTTATAACAGAAAATGCAACATGCAACATTATTGTCTTAAGTGTAATAAATAAATAATTTAATTATTCTCCTTTTAGTTATGAATGTGTGTTTTCTCAGTATTTGATCCACTTATATAAAATTTAATCATAAAAAGGTGTGCTCTCTGTATATTCCATTAACAGTAACATCTTTAATTATAACAAAGTGTCAGATAACGTAACAAATGAATAGTAACATAACATTTTATCCTATAAATACAAATGGAGTTTATCCCCTAACATTTATTCTCCAATTGATCATTTGCTCACATGTAGCCTTGATATCGTGACTAAGGATTTACGACTAGTAATTAGTAAAGATCCATAAATTTGAATGAATAGACAGCAAGTGCCTGTTGTAGAAACACAAGTATACATGATGACGTTTCGAATGTTTTCCGCCTTTCGTCGTTCTCTACACTTGCCGTCCATTCAACTAAATTTCATTATGTGCTTAAACAATTTATCAAGGAATAGTGTAAGGGTATTTGAGACATTGTATGTAGTAAGCATCATAACATTTGACATTTATCTGAGCATTACAAAAACTCGCTTCTCCTTCCAAATAATTTTATTCTTATATTGTTGTCTTTGATTTTAGAGAAAATTATAATTTGATTGAAGTCAGAGAAAAAAATAATCACCAGAATTATATGGAAAACTGTAAATTAATTTTGTTAAAATCTTACATAACACTTACTCGAATCAAGTACTAACATTCTTGAGATCACAGGGACTTCTTCATAAGCAGTGAACCGAATGTAATCCATGACATCTATTTGGGCCCCAGCATAGAGATTTTTCCATTTAGTGTTGTTCGATGCTGTTAAAATCATAGCAAAATCGTCTGGCCTTTTTATTTGTTTACAGAAAATTGCTACAAAACATACGTATTATATATAGCTTTGATGCTACGATGGTGGTAATTTGATCTAATACTCAACTAATAGATATTCTTGCAGGAACACCATTGGCAGTAACATCTTTAATTATAACAAATGAAGAGTAACATAACATTACATCCTATAAATGCAAATGTAGTTTATCTCCTAACATTTACTTTCCAATTGATCATTTGCTCACATTGATATCATGACTAAGGATTTACGACTAGTAATTAGTAATGCTCTATAAATCCGAAAATTCCCCAAAGTTAATTGGAAACATATAAAATAGTAATTATCACACATACATGGACCCAAAAATAATTTAGAAATAATTCTATTCAGAAACTGAGAAAATAAGGTTAGAAACAGATCCATTAAACGCATTATGTATTCTTAAAGAAATGTTAGCAACAACGAATGTGTCATAAGTAAAAACAAAGTTATTATCACTTAGATTATTTCCATTGTACACAAGTCATCACTCGCGCAGGTAAAGCAGCTAATAATTTATAAAGAACTGAGGTTTAATTTGAATGTCGACCAGTAGGACAGTGGTAAGTTTTCGGATTTACAACGCTAAAATCAGGGGTTTGATTCCTTTCAGTAGAAACAGCAGATAGCTCGATGTGGCTTTGCTATGAAAACACCATACAGAACGTAACAAACACATGTTTCAGTCTTACCAGACCTTGGTGTACATTTGAGTGAATTAAACATTGCTATACCTATATCTTTTTTGGATCCATGAATTACATAACACAACCTACAAATAGTACTGACTATAAAAATGATATTAATAGACTATCAAACTTTTTTTTTTTTTTTGGTAAACAACCTTACAAAGTTATCCGCCAAAACTGACTCTAAGATAATGAGAAGCTGTGTGCGAAATTCAACAAACAAACAACCTCTGGAAAAAGTTCTTCCTCTACAAACAAAACAAACTATCTACGTTTACAGAATTGAAAAACATATATACAAGACAGTTTTACGTCTCACAAATACATCATTTATTACGATCATGGTTTCGCCAGTAGAGACATCAGTAGGAGAAACGTACAATTCTGTACGTTTCTCCTCAATTCTGTAATTACGGAGTTTCACCAAGTACCGACGGTTACAAGTATCAGTTATATCTAGGTTTCGTTGTTAGCATTATTAACAGCCCATTACTTATGATTATGGGTCACCTGAAGTATTACAATGCTGGTATGGACAAAATTACGAAGATAATTTATTCTTCTTAGCTTATATTCTAATTTTATCAATTAAACTATTACTACACCAAAGAGTACTCTACGATAACATAGCAAGAAAGGAAAATTTGCTGAAAAAAAATTACATTTTATTTATATTTTTATAAGTATAGTTATTTACTTTAATTACCACTTTTAAATATTTTTCTAGAACATTCAGTACTTACGCAGATATTCCCATTGTCCTTGTCTGTAATCAATGCCTAAAATAGTTACGTTTTTCACATCGTCTTTTTCTAACCAAAACTGGTTCAGTTGAAATTCTTCATTTCCTGAGGTAGGAATCACCCAGTACTGATCTCTAACGGTATCTAAAGAACAACTTCTTTAATCGTATTATCCTTTTCTAACTGTTTTATCTTTCAAAAATAACAAAAATAACAATATTTTCATTCTACAAGGAAAGAATATTTATGAATATTTAATACTGGACAAATCGGAATATCTGCAATAAACAATCTTTTAATGTTTCAAAATGGTTGACTAATGGTTGAGAGGCACGCAATTCCTCATTTTGATCCATGTAAATTCTACAATGATTTAAAACGAAACTTTAATTTCGAAATGAGAAATTAGACAAATGTTAGAGCGCTAGGAGGAACAAAACTGTATTTTGATCTTTATGTCAGCCTAGCAAAGTTATTATTCTGTCTGATTATTAAAGGCCTTATAATGGTTAAAAAATTAAAAACTAGAGAAATATATTTGCAGTCTTTGGTTGTTGAACACAACTGCTTTCTTTTTACAAATTATCATTCTTTTCCTCAAAAATATTACATATCAAAGAGAAGATTATTATGATTAATAATTATTATGTTTCTCTTAATCTACACATCTTATTTTAGGTCATAGTATACATATATATATATGTATATGCGTGTTTTGTTCAATGACAGTTCATATTGTATAAATACAAAAAGTAAAACCACATTACTATATTTAAACCATGTTTCAGAAAAGAAAAAAAACGGTAAATTGTTTAACATGAATTTTGATAAACTATGATAAACATATTAATGCAACAGCATTTTCTAGTTTATTAATTTCAAAATTGTATTTCACTACTAAATTGGCATATTTATCTTTTACTCTTTATTTGATTAAAACTAGAGTTGTTACTATCCAAAACTCATAGAGAGAATAAAATCCTCGACACAAAACTTCTCGCATGTTATTACAAAATATCTGAGCTGTTGATTACAAACTGTTTATAAATCTCTATGTGTTTGCTTCAGAAATAAGTATAGATATATTAAATGCTTTCAAGTCTATTATGTTTAGCATCATTCTGTTTCCTAAATATGTTTCTAGTAATTGAATCGACTAATTGTAAGTAACATATTTATGACATTACATAAATATGTTACTTACAATTAGTCGATTAAATATATTTCTAGTAATTGAATCGACTAATTGTAAGTAACATATTTATGACATTACATAAATATGTTACTTACAATTTGTCGATTAAATTACTAGAAATATATTTAATCGACTAATTGTAAGTAACAT
>NW_013668080.1:88356-97164 GCF_000517525.1 Limulus polyphemus
TTACGTAAATAACGTTACTTAGTAGTACTTCGTCGTTCTTAAACAAAAAAAAAAAAATAATTAAATTTTGCTGTTAAATGTCCCTTTATAATATTTTATTATAGGCGTATTTTGCAAAACATTCACATTAGTATTTACAAAATAGTATTATAAAATACTTACATCACAATAGCGTAGTAAATCAAACAAGTTTCAAGAGTAAAATTCGTTACAATTACTTGTAGTTATACATGATTAACCTCTGTTTTGTTAACATTATTACTTGTAAATCAAAGTTATTAGCTATATTTTACTAGCTTAGTGCAGTTTGGAGATAAAATTTGGTATTTTCTTATTTAAAGGTACATTTCCGTGACATTTTACGCATTGTGGAAATCGATTTTTTTCTTGTGAAATTATAATATATGTAGTAACATTGAAAGGGAATTGTTTCTAGGATGTTTATTATCAAAATATTCCAGAGATATAGAGTTGTTTTATTCAAGGGCATCTGTTTACTTTCAAAATAAATTTTCAGTTTTACCATTCCAATTAATGTAATCCGTTTTATTTCTTTGTTGATGTTTTTAATAATAATTTATTTTAGATTCACTATTTCAGAATACCATTGATTTGTGGAAACTAACAATTGTTTTGCAAAGGTATTTATAGTTGTTACAAACCTGGACATGGTGATATGGAGCCGGGAGTTTCTTCCACGCAGTATTCAATTTCAGGACAGTATACAAAATCGATTGGACAGAGTGAGTTCTGTGACCTTTCATTCACTGATAATGGTGGACAGGTCCTTTTGATAAAACAGCGATTTTTCCATAATGTGAATTTATAACCAAATGCAGATATTTCTATAAAGCTGAATTAACAGCCAACCTATTTATCTGGTGTATTGACGTCATAAGTTATGTTAGGACTGGCTGAACTAAGTCCAAAGAAATTAGTAGAGAAAATGAAGTATATCTCCCCACCCCCCCCCCACCCCTCATTGAATGATCAAGTTTAGATAGATTAGTAATTGGAGTATTGCTTGTTTTAAAATAAGCTGAAAGTAACACAACGACTACCTGCTATGTGACTACCTCGGTTATTGAACCCGGAGTATAATCCTTCAAACGATTTTGTATGAATAAATATTTTGTTCATTTGAACGCTTATGTTGTTGTTGTTGTTTTGTTTCGTTTGGTATTTTTCTGTTTTTGATATAGGAGTTAATTTTAACACTCTGCATACTGTTTATCAAACTAAGATTTCATGTATTTATATCCATCTCACAGGATGGGATATTATGGCCCAAAATAAGAGAAGAATGGTTTGATAACTAATCTAGACAGGCTATAGAGGAAATAAAATCTGATAAACTTAATTGGGTGAGTAAGAGAAATAACGAAGAAAGGAAAATAACGTACAAGTTTAAAGGAAGAAGACACAAGCATTGAGTGACATGTTAGGGAAAATATAAGTAGTTCTTAATCATGGAATATTATAAAGGTTTGAAAATTCTAAAAGTATGATATGAAGCAAGACTAATAATAATTAAAGGTGCTGATCGCAGTACAAAAAAAAATAAGCGAAAATGAAGTCATTATCATATGAAAAACGTATTTTGAGTTAATAGATCAAAACCACTACATAGACTTGATTTTGCTGAGAACGAGAAAAGAAATCACGAAAGAAACGAAGACAAATTAATCCCAACTGAAGCTAAATAATGGTAAAGATCTATGGATAAATAACATATCACCTGAACTGATTAAGAATGATAGGAACGTAGTGGTAGACATATTTATGACTTAACTAGGGAGATTTGGAATGAAGAAACCAGACCTACTGACTAGAAAATGGTTCTATTGATCTCAATACACAAAAAGAGAAATATAATGGAATGAAAGAATTATATATGTATTGCATTATTATCAATCTCTAAAATCATCTACAAAAAGCTAAAGTGATACACTAATGAACTTAATAAATTATCAAGCAACTTACAGACTAAGAAATCAACTATGTTGTTTTGAATTTCGGCCAAAGCTACACGAGAGCTATCTGCCCTAACCGTCCCTAATTTAGCAGTGTAAGGCTAGAGGGAAGGCAGCTAGTCATCACCACCCACCACCAACTCTTGGGCTACTCTTTTACCAACGAATAGAGGGATTGACCGTCACTTTATAATGCCTCCACGGCTGAAAGGGCAAGCATGTTTGATATGACGGGGATTCGAACCCGTGACCCGCAAATTGAGTCGAGTGCCCTAATCACCTGGCCATGTATAAACATGCATATATAAACACACCTGACTTCATTTATAGATGCCATGCGCATCAGTTTGATTGTATTTTACATAATTAAGCTTGCTGACTGTAAAAGATATTGTTACGCTCACTATATTATAAGGTGTGCGTGTTCAAAGAAAGCTATGTAATATATATATTATCTGACAAATACTATTAGCCTTATTATGCTCGATCACATTTTAAACCCAAAGTATCACACACTTAATCAAATTATATGGTTTGTAGATACTTACATTAATAAAGTTTCATAATTACATAAATTCAATTGATCTACGTACAGATTAATGCGATGATTAAGAATTATTTTAAGAGTTTGTAAAGTTAATAAACTAATTTCTCTACTTATTAATCATCTTGTATTATCATCAGGTGCCATAAAATTCATTTTCTTCAACAAAGAATTTAATTGGGTTAAACTTGGTAAGAAATAAACTTCATCACAACATAAGTTTTTGTACAGTATCATATTATTCAACAGAAGCTAACCTTATGAATTTGGTTGTAGATTAATTTTCTGGTATAAGACATTGTGCACAAACACAAACTTCAATATATAAATATAAGTGATGCAAATGATCTATCTAGAATGTGTATGAAAATAATTTACATCAACCAATTTACGTATTGCATTGAAAATACAACTTTTTTTATACCTTCCATACTCATCTTCCTGAACATTTTTTCCAGCGGATGTTGAGTTTCCTAAATAAGATAAATATTAGATATAAAAAAGATATAATAACAGTAGCTGTATCTGTCATATCTATACTTTACATTAATGTAAATTTTACCATACATATGTATTTGTTTCAATAAGATAATAAATGAGCAGAAAAGAAATATTTTCTGTATCCAAAACAAGTAAGTGTTAAAGTTAAACTATAACAGTAACATACCTCTAAACCGAATGAGCGTCTTTACGTTAAGAAAGGTAAATATATTCGTATGGCATGGATTTACGTAAATAAGTTTCATGACTTAGCATATAACTAAGCACACACATATTAGTCGGTAATCGTCTTTAACCCTTACTTATTGTGGCAATATTTAGAAATTGTTTGATATAAATAAGATTCAATAAAAATAAATGGTTAACTACGCAAAAGAGAAACATGCCTTAAGAACCTAAATAACGTTTATTTTACTAAAAGTAATATATAACTTGTTTACACTTTACTGTCTTTTATTTACGTTATCATCTCAGTAATTACGTGTACGATCTTACAAATGTTGCCACAGCCAAATTACTTAGACTAACAAGTTTTAAAATGACTCGTTTCTTTGTACAATAGTCTGATTTCAAAAAACAAAATGCAAACAAATAATAATGCGCAAAAGGGTTGAAAAAAGAAATAATTTGTTTTCTGAGCTTGTATGTCGTGTGAAGAAAAGGTAATTATATGTGATGACACATTTATTATTCATTTAATACAATTATACAGCATTTATAAATTCACTTCAGTTTACCTAACTACTACCACAATTACTATTCTGAAATATATATACTTGTTGTCAACTTTCCCTGTCCAGTCTTCGTAATATTTTGAAAAAATGAGTTAATAAATAATTTTTGATGTCAAGTTATGTACAGCGTACGTACACGACCTTAATCTGGCAAATCTCCATGTCAATAAAATATATTTATTCACAAAATCAATTAAACTGAAAAGAATTCATAATCGAAACTATAATAGACTTATCATTACGTATTCAAATTCGATGACGAGGAACCCACTTTGAGACTAATAATGCTTGGATCAGGTGATGACAAAACCCTGTCGAAACGTTGTACATTTGCTGTTATGTTAAACTTATATTAAAGTTTTTCTTCATTATCCATTAAAGCCGTCTCCAAGCATTATTTATCATTACTTGAGATAATACCAATCATAACAGATACCATGAAAATAAAAATGTAATCACAGAAATTATACTGAACGGTCAGTTAATTAGGAACTTCATAGATAAATGTTTATGTAATGTACGCCTATTTTCATATTTAAGATAAACTGGTTACGTAATTTGTCAAGTGAATGTATGCGTACTTAAAAGTAGAAATATCGTCATGTGATTGTCAGTCTTGGAAAACATCCGTTAAGACCAAGTATTTCTCAGACTTTCAAAGGGTTGTGATTATAGGTAGCACTTTAATAGGAGAATACTTATCAAACACTGTTTTTCTTGTGAAAGTTTTTTATTTACTGTGGTAAGCATTTGTCCTATTTCCTGTATGCTTCTTTAGAGCAATTTAAAATAAGGGAAGTCGGAATTTACAGAGTTTAAAACTATCCTAGTCCTAGTTACAAAATTATAAAAAACCTCCGTTTAATACCCATGGTTCAGGATAATTGTTTGTTTGTTTTGAATTTCGCGGAAAGTTCCACGAGGGCTATCTGCGCTAGCCGTCCCTAATTTAGCAGTGTAAGACTAGAGGGAAGGCAGCTAGTCATCACCACCCACCGCCAACTCTTGGGCTACTCTTTTACCAACGAATAGTGGGATTGACCGTCACATTATAACGTCCCCACGGCTGAAAGGGCGAACATGTTTGGTGTAACGGGGATTCGAACCCGCGACCCTCAGATTGCGAGTCGAGTGCCTTAACCACCTGGCCATTCCGGGCCGAAACTGTAGCCATCAACAACTACAGTCGAGATTGATTAAATGAATAGATGATTTAACAAGCTTGTGAAATCCAATCTGTAATTCCATTTACCAATTATTTCAACCGTATCATGCATTCTACAGCCAAATACATTACCAAAACAATGCAAAAAGAATATTTTTTATCTTATATAATAATTCGGTTTTTATCTTTTTTTTTCTCTACTGTGTGCAAATCTCAGCTATTGAGAGACTCATGTGAGGCACGTTTTTCAAATATGTTTAGACAATGAAAGCTCCTAAAAGTGGGGTAATGGTGTGTAGAACATTTTCATGTTGAGGGTTGCATCTTTCGATTCCGCTAGAAAGTTGACTACTATGCAGAGTATTGTGGTAATAATGCAACATGCTGAAAAACCCTCTTCTAAACAAATATGCAACAATTCTACGTCCCTATATTGTTCAAATTAACTGAGCACAATCATTAGATTCCATTCCAGTTGAGAATCTTTATCGTCAAGTGGAACATATAAATTAGATAATATAATCCTCTACTGATATTTGTGAATCGGTTACTTACCAGAAACTTTGACCAATAGACTACTACTGCGCAAGTCACATTATCATACTTTATGAAGCATGTACCCCCTCCCTCAAATCTAAGCTATATTAGTAAAACAATGTAATCAGACTCGATATTAGGTGGTTGTCCTCATAGGTTTGCCAGTCGATTTTATAATTGAAAGAGAAGGATTATTGATTGTCAAAAATATCCAAGAGCAATTCAAAAAATATTTGTTTTCATATTCATAGCAATATTGTATTAACGTATTTTCTCACGTTCCTGCATTTGTGTTTATAAGTTTATGTGTATTTTATATAAACTAAAAAAAAGCTATTATAGTACTGGTATGTTTATTCGTTTTTAATTGGCTTTTACCATCATCTTTTGGTAAATTTTGGTATTTCACAGAAACATGCATTTATTACTACGAAAAAAAAATATTCTTCTCACCTCTATTATCGCTCCTGTCAGTCTAAAACAAACAGTAAAAATTCATTAAGATTCACATGAATAAGATCCATTTAAGACTATTTAAAATATGTTTTAATAGCAAAGCACTAGTGTTCTAAAAATAAATGTTATAATAAATGTAATGAATGATAGTCTAAAAGAGAGGTAATGTAGTCCTAATATGAATAACATTTAACGCATAATGTAACAGAACTATGTTATATGGCCAATTCATGGCAGTAGTATCATCTCTCAATAATGTATCTACAACTGATTCTTTCATTAGACTTATCTGTGTCATTTATTGGAATAATTTATAGGTTAAAGAGCTTAATTAGTACAAGCAAAAAGGTACTATATTAATCACATGTTTTCAAATATTCATTGCTTTTACATGACATAGAAGACCTGTTACTTCTTTCTTTGGCATCTCTTAAGTATTAAACAACAAATATGTTAAGTTATTAAGGTATCTGTAAGTGGCTACAGACGGTGATTGTTTTAAGTTTATCTTTAAACAAAAGAGTTCCTTATTTACGTTGCAAAAATGTGTAATTACTAAATACAGAATTACCTTAGTAGTCCTTCCCTAGACCTTATTTACGTTGCAAAAATGTCAAATTACTAAATACAGAATTACCTTTGCAGTCCTTCCCTAGACCTTATTTACGTTGCAAAAATGTGTAATTACTAAGTACAGAATTACCTTAGTAGTCCTTCCCTGGATGAGTTTTGTGGACCTACTGACTTTATCCTAGCTCACCCGACAAATAATAAGCTATTGGTTTTACTTGTTTTTAGCGAAAAGGTAGATTATGGATTATCTGCACACTGCCCATCACAAGGGATCAAAACCCGAATTTTAAGTTGTAAGTCCGTAAACTCCCAGTTATTCTTCTGTGGGATTAATTCTTTGGTAAGTATGATAAATCTTTGTATTTTATTCTGTTAGAATCGCACCTCTCCTTTTTGATTTATGTATTGTTAAAATGCTTGAAAGTCAGAAGTTTTTGTTTAGAGGTAGGAATGATATCGAATCATAATATTAATGTCTCAGTGATAAGTATGTAGGTTATAACGCTAAAAGTTGGATATCTAAACCCGTCATGGGAAGAATACAGATAGCCCATTGTGTAGCTTTGTGCGTGACAGAAAACAAACACATATAATATTAAAAACACGTTGTTGAAACGTTTCTCCTTTGATTTTTATTGTATTTCGATTTTAACAGTATAAATACACTTCAGGACCAGAAAATTTAGTTTTTAGACCTAATTTAATCAAACATTATAATATATCTATAATTGTCAATGTTGTATTTGGCCAAACACTCTAGTAACCTACTTATGGGGACATCATCTAGTTAACACTAGAATTTATGGATTTAAATGTAGAGTAACAATACAAAAACCTTATTTAAAATAAACCGAGAATTGTTTGAGTCCTCATCACTGATCCGTCTGGGGATTGTATGACCTTTATTTGGTGACGAAGCATTTCCAAGATCCTGAGAGGTATGCATATCCTAGCATTAGTGTAGCTTCTGAAATGGCCTATTTGGCCGGACTGGTGGACTGGTAGAAGTCAGACAAACAAGCAATCCATCTGCTTTCCAACAGATATGGTATGGCTAGAGCTTTTCACATGAAGCGAAGCGTTAGAAATACGCCTGTTTCTTGTAAAGCATGGGCGAGGGCTACCGTGTCAAGAACGATCGTGGCTAAAGAAGTTAGTCCAAAAAATACGTTTCACCACATGGGCTATCAAAACACTAATAATAAGACGTCGCGAATTAGCTGACATCCTATATCGATGTAAGATTCAAATTGGGCGTATCTAGGAAACACGCTTGAAAGACGTCAAAGCTAAAGAAATCGGAGAAGGATTTAAACTATTGTACAATGGAACGGAGTCGGCGTGATAATCTGTAAAGACTAATGTCGAAGGTGAAAAGATCCTGAACGTAACAATGGCGTATGATCTTGCCATCAGAAACAAATTCTTTATAAAGAACTCAGAACATACCACAACTTAAAAGAGTGGAGAGTTTAGTGGTTATTTCGATTATATACTGGTTAACAGAAACAGAATACATTGAGTAAAAAACTGTAAAGTAATATCTGGAGAGAGCTTCACAACACGACACAGAATTCCATTAAGAGTATTGAATGTGAAGAAGAGAAGGAAAAGAGAAAGACCAAAAACACACCCAAAATCAAGTGGTGGAAGTGAATATACTAGAAAAAGATAAACGAAAGATGTTGCCATACCTCAATAAGATCGAAGTAGATCTACAAGTTACAGAAGAAATGTGAGATAAAATAGAAAGATTTATAATTGATGGCGCAATAGAAATAATAAAACAGATGAAAAGAGGATACGTGAGGGTGACGAAACGTTTTGGGTGAGCAACAATGTTGAAAATGTCATCGAAGAAAAAAAAAACTTATACAGCAAAATTATCAAAAATCGAGAAAGTGTCGAACATCTGGCGACCTATAGAGAAGCAAAGAAGAAGGTAAAACAGTGTGGTATTAGATGAATAATATGTGATTAATTGGTAACCAGAGAATGAGATAAGATGCTGTACAAGCTAGCAAATACTGACATCGAGCAACAAAAGACATTACCGAAATGGAAATCATCAAGGATGTAAACGGACAACAGACATGTGATGAAGAGCAGGTAAAAGAGAGATGATACGCGTACTTCAGCCAATTACTCAACAAAAAATATGAGGTGGCCATATTCTCATGGGTACAAAAATTGGGGATTATGCAACAAATCTCTGAAAGGGACGTGTAAATTTAGTTTTGTTTGTTAGACTAAGCACAAAGACTACACAATGAGTAATCTGTGTTGTAACTCACCACTAGTTATTAAAACCCGGTTTACCTTAGA
>NW_013668080.1:98164-112172 GCF_000517525.1 Limulus polyphemus
GTTGAACTCACCACAGTTTTAAAACCCGGTTTCTAGCATTATAAATCCGAAGTCATACCGCTTTGCCATTGGATGGGAGGGGGCAGGGAAGTAAAAGAAAAACCAAGAAATATAAAATAAAGAAAAGCGATTGGTACAAAAGAAATTCCGATTGAGACATGAAAAGCATTGGGTCATGGAGGGGTGAAATGGCTGACACTTTTATTTAACCTCGCATTGGGTCATGGAGGAGTGAAATGGCGATTGGTACAGACGGAATTCCAATTGAGACATGAAAAACATTGGGTCATGGAGGGGTGAAATGGCTGACACTTTTATTTAACCTCATAATAATAACTGAAAAAATGTTTTGTACGTGGAAGAAAAATACCTGTGAGCCTACTTACAAGAGAAAGGATGAACTCGGAATACGTGGAATTCGCCGAGGAAAAAACTGGTGAGTCACACGATGAAAGTTACAGAAAAGAGGTAATTAGTAAAATAATTTGACTTGATGAACCTTCTGCGCTGTCACGAAAATTTCGATATCCAGGATCGATAATTCAGAGTATTGGAGTAAAATCAGAAATACAGGAAATTCAGAATAGCAAGTGAATAAATGAAATGACATGATGTATCTGGTGTCATATACGACCGAAAGATGTCTGTGAACTTAAAAGGAATGTTGTGCAAAGCAATGGTCAGACCATTCATTATGTATGGTAGTGAATATTGGTGAATGCGCAAAACAATTGTGCAAACCTTACGTACAACAGAGATGAAAATGTTTCAGTGGATGTGTGCAGTTAGCAAGAAAGACCGAATCCGCAAAGCGTAGGTGTTACAGCCATAGCAGAAAAAATAGAAGGGAACCACCTCAAATGGTTTGGTCCTATCATAACAGACCAAAGGAGTACGTTGGAAACATAGTCACATTGATGAAAATCGAAGGCAAATGATCAAAAAGACAATCAGAAGAAGAAAGTGTTTTATATCATTAGAGAGGGTATGGAAATGTGCAGTGTTGAAGAGGAAGATTCTGTGGATCTGAGTAAACTGGAGCCGAAAACTCATAAAGCAGATCCCACAATCAAATGTTACAATTTCCAAAATGGTGAAGACGATGATGAACTGTAGATAAGTAGACAAAATAACCAAGAAATAGTGTTAAGTCTACTCTTCGAATCAAGGTTACTTCTGGGTAAAAATATTGCTTTGATATTTTTTAGTAAAATTTAAAAGGTTATAAAAATTTGAAGATCAGAAGATAAATTAATTTAAACTGATCAAAAGTGGGCTTCACTTAGTGATAATAAAAACGTCACTATCGATTAGTTGCCCTTAGCTTTCAGATTTACATTCGGGCGAAAAAAGTGAGCCGAGCAATGCTAAGTACATTTCCCTGTCACATAGGTGTTTGTACATTTTCCTAACTAGCAGCCACCTGAAAGCAGCATGACTTTGGAGATAACATCTTTCATGAATATCTTAATACGGGTTTCGAATAATATCTACGGGTCATTTGTGGATATACTCAAATTAACATGTTAAAATTTTTTTTCATTCTTTTTGTGCAGAGACTGGCGTCTCCTGGCGGTTAGGGCGATCGACTCGCAATTTACCAGTCACAAGCTCGAATCTCATCACCGCATATTCTCACGTTACAATGTGATGGTTTATGGAAATCACTTTAAATTTGGGTTGCTGGTTAAACCCTTAGGAATCTCATCAATCTTATACTTTTGTTATAATGTATTTTTCTTTATTTCAGTTTGCTTTAATGTTGTATAGTGTTAGTAATGTGGTCTTCTTTATGAAAGACAACAGCCTTATTGACAACATAATCAGTACATTAGGATACTTTAAATTTTTCTACAATTTTTGCATCTGAAATTTTTCATTATAATTTCTAAAACATGAGTGATACAGTAGGAAATAAATGCAGCTTACATGCCGAACCATGTTACTACTAAATATCGTAGTACACACTGACATCGTTTTTCAACAGATTTAGCACAAAGTAAGACAAATAAGAACAGTTCTAACAACCGATGTCTTCCTCAGACTATAAGCTTTATTTATGTTCCCTAAAAACGTCAAAATCTTAAAGATGGGCTGATTTTTATATACTTACTTGATTTGTGACAGATCTTGAAAGTTTCACAAAAAGAAAACCTGGATCACAATCACAAGTAGGTCTTGTCTTTTCTTGTATTTCCTGGATAAATTATAAAATCGTATGTATATATATAAATATAATCAATAAGATTCACTTGTGGATAAAAAAAAGGAAACACTGAAAAAAAGATTCTTTTTTTTATTAATTTCTTCTACTGATTTCGTGACTTCAAAGCTCACTCTTCATGATATGGTTTTGCTGAGAATCTGTAATAAAAAACGTACAAACAACGCTTTTCAAATAAACAGGAATAGTCTAAATTAAATATACTTTCCAAATATAATACAGTCCATGTATATTAAAAGTACATTTAAAATGTTCAAAAAGAAATAAAATCAGTCCATATACTTTCCTTTATAAATTAAAATCTGTTTTTTATTAATATAATAGAAATCAAATTATTTATCCTATAATTTCATACTCTTACTTACTTTTTTCTTTTTTGGAAGTCTTAGCAACCGTTATCACGGCTTCCCAATTCCTACTGACTTTACACAATCAGTTACTTCTACTCTCTTTCTACTATATATTTAAAGTGGGACCAAAAAATTAATAAAATATATTTTTTTAAATAATGTGTGTGTGTGTGAGAGAAAGGATTTATATATATATATACTAGTTTATATACTAAGCCCAAAAACCAAAAGTTACAATTTTTAAAGTGTACAGTGCAATTGTAACTAAATATAATTTCATAATTCAAGCTCTTATGATGTTTTACTCCAAATTTATTCTGCAGGGAAGAAAGAAAGTACCTACATTTTCACATTCAAAATTTTATCATTTGTAATTTTTAACATGAATTCAATTCTAGATGTCCACAGACGTAGAACAAGAAAAGCTGTTCAGTGTATTCAAGTCTGTAGATAGGTTATATGATATGTATTGAGTCAGTGTTGAAGCCAAGAAGACATGCCTCAGTCCTGTGATACTATTTCTATGAAGGTAATTAAATTTGTCAACCAAGTCATTAGGCATCTACTTTCTAGCGAAATTACTATCAAGGAATCGAACATGAAAAAAAAATATGCTCATGTTTGTGTTCCTTGAAAAAATAATCATCCGTTATAAAATAAAAAGTTAATGTGTTGTATAACGTCTATCTTTAAACAAAGCTGAAAGTAGTAATAAATATTGTAGTAATAAATATGTAATCGGTTAAAGTATCCTGATGAGCCAAACTAGATTAGCATTTATTAGAAACTTAAACTGAAAATTCAGTTTAAGTTTCTAATAAATGCTAATCTAGTTTGGCTCATCAGGATACTTTAACCGATTACATATTTATTACTACAATACTTTCTCCTTTATTGATACTCCAAAATTCTCCAAAGACGTTAATACTACGATAAAGGTGTTGAAAATGTAACATATGGAAATTCTAACTTGATATAAACAATGGTTTTCCATTAAGTTATTTCCAATGCTAGAATAAAACTCTTATTGAAATGTAAATAGGGATAGCATATTGATGTCCTATAATGAGGTGTATAAAGCAGACTCACAAACATGTAAAATTCTAGTGCAAGGTATTAAATGTTCATAATATTCTTATCTTTGTGTATACTAGAATACTGTAAAATATGTATATATGCTTGTAACTTTCGCGTAGGTTTTGTAGAGTAACGTTTATATTTCAGATTAAACTTAATTTTAATGATTTACTTTTACTAATATCATGCTATAACGCCTGACTTGCGCTGTTGTGGTTTTGGTGCTTGACTCTCAATCTACAGATCGCGGGATCGAAAGCTGACGCCGAACATGTTTCCATACTTTCAGCCATAAAGTCGTTTAATTGTGACGATCAATACCACTAATATTTGCCAAAGAGAGGCCCCAAGGGTTAGCGGTAGATGCTACCAACCGCTTGTTTTTTCTATGGTCAGCAGTTCAAACTTAGAGACAACAGCTTTGTCATAAACAAACAATAAAATCATTATTATACCAATATATAATTCAGTGCAATCTAGAAACCGTTTAAATGCCTTACCTTTTGAAGTAAACACGTCTTCCAGGCATCCAGTAATTTGTGACGTTGACCCTGAACATATAAAACCTGATTCTCATCTACAATACACACGATGTCACAAGTGGGGCGGAGTATGAGATTTTCTTTCAGCGTAATGATGTCCATCATACGTTTTAAGACCACTGGTACTGGTATAAAATAAAGATGATAGATAACTAGTTAGAAATTATATAGTTATTGCATTTTGTAATAAACATTACATATTGTAAATATCTTATTACTACTTTATAAAATTTGCTAGAGAAAATATAAATAGGTGAATGACATCGTTCTATAAGCATTAACAGGTTCGAAATAAATGGAACGAAGATAAACAACAATGCATTCAAGTAAATCAGTGTTTCTAAGTCAAAGTTTTGAAATGTGTAAACACATTCATATGTTTATATATATTAAACAGTATTTTTAAATAAACATAAAACAGCATAATTTGTCAAAGAGTAATACCGGTAGGAAACCATTTCATCAAAAATATAAAATATCACAAAAATGAGTTAAAGATGTTACGGTTTGACGTATTAACCGCTGTTAGCTTATGCCCCTCGTTATACCTATAAAGAATAATTAATATCATTTTTATTAATACATTCGTTTTTATATTTGTGTTTTTAAGCTGCTCAACATTAGTTGCACAGAGAATATTCAACATTTTTCCAAACATCTACTTTGAATACTAAGTTTATTGTTACACCACTCCATCAACACACGCTACATATATTTTTACAAAATTTAGTTTAATTTTCTATACAAAATAAACTGATTATGTTATGTATCCCTTGTTACTGTGATAACGCAAACTGTTGTCATTTTTTCCTGAGGTTTTTAACGTTTACGTGGCAAAGACTGCTTACGTTAGTTATTTTTAAAGAGAGAATAACCTCCAAAATGTACTTGAAGGTTTTTATCAACATGAAATCCCCACAATGCTGCTCTTCTACCAAAAAGAAGCACTTTTCAGAAGGTATTAAAACAGAAAATCGCGATCGCATTGCTTTATGTGGCCATCGTAATCATTAAGTTTAAAATTGACAGTGAGCGTCAACCTAATAAGTATAAACGTCACATATGCCACCTTAATCCTCTGCTAACACATATATGAACTATTTATGAATTATATTCCTTTACAAAAACTTTGCATAACAATGTTTTGTATACTCTGGTGTCTCCAGATGAGAGCCACAGTGCAAATCTAATTCATTGCACACTTATCAGTTTAGTACAACAGTAAGTAATTTTAACTGGAAGGATATGTCTGAGTACTAACTGAGCGACGATATTTGTAAATCGAGGTATACCAAAAAACAAGACATTCTTAACAACAGCATTTTTAATACTGCTCTTGAGGTAAAACAACTCACAGAGTGATTAAAGCGATCTTGAATAACCAAATCAGGAAGTCATGTAACAACAAAAATTGTGGAACAGGTGAATCATAACCTCTTGTTGGGATTACTTGGCTTTATGTAGCCAGTGCGAAACCAACGAAAATGGATCGCTTTTGGTAAAGGTATACATCAGCCTTTTTGCGAAACAAAATATGTTGACACTCAGATTACAAAGATGCATTCAGATCAGATGTTTAATATTTCCATAATGGCGGTACCTTTTATATTTAATGATATTGGAGAAAAAAAGAAACTTGAGGTATCAAAACCGTCCTTAAAATGAGTTTTAAACATATTGTACACCGACAGTGGAAAGTAAAGTGTAACAATGTGTGACATCTTCTAAAAGATAAAAATTCACAAAATGTCAATAGCAAAGGTCATCTACGTGCCCTAGGTAAAAAATGCATAACAACATAACGATAAGGATTTGTAATAAGTAAAAACAAACAAAAAGTAGTAACATAATGTAAAAGAGACAACTTGTTGCCCCTCGGTCCCTTAGTGGTAAGTCCGATAGCCTATAACGTTAAAAATCGAGTTTCGATGCCAGCAGTAAGAAGAGAACAGACAGCCCATTTTGTAGCTTAGTGCTTAATATCAAAACAAGCAGGCTTGTTTCAAACATTAGTGCAATTAAAATACATTGCTGCAATAACGTAATTTAATCAAAACTAAAACAATAAGAAAATGAAGGAGTAACAAACAAAAATACTGTATATATATTTAAAAAAATGTGCAAGTTGAAAAAGACTGCATGTTAGTCATTGTTCAAGAAAGTTGTTTGATGTGGAGAGTTCCTTCTATTTTGCTTTAGTGCATTTAATTTTAATGGAGAATTTTCTTTGAAGGGAAGGGGTTTGCTATGAGTACTAAAATGTGTCCATCATAAGCCAGCTTTGTTTGATATGTTGTAAAACTAACCTTAACAGTTTGAGGGACGTTTTAGAAACTCTATAAACAATATGTTGAAAGACCATTGTGTCATTTTTGGTTCTGTTGAAACCATAAAGGTATTAAATTACTCCGTACAAAACGTTTCATTTGTCTCTAAATTTAAACCTTTCCAGCAACAATATAACTTTCATTAATACTCAAATTACATATAGAAATAGACAACTAGAGACTTGGAGGTTTTAATAACCGCGGTTTAATAAACGTCGCTTTCAAATAAATCACGACTTTTTATTTCTGTCGTTGTCTCTTTTAACAAATTATTTAATATTATTTTGAAATACTCAAGCAAAGTCATAGGCTGAAAGTCACTTTAAGGATTAGAGACAAATACAATGACAACATTTTTTTGTTAATTCTGATTCGTTTTAATGACTAAAATAAGCTACTCGACGTTTACTACAATATTCAACTCACATTTCAAAATACAGAATTCAAGTTTCCCCTCCATCTTAAGGTTTTGACATAGCACCCGTGATATGCAGTTATAATAGTAAACCAGATTTTTATAAGAAAGAAACACAACTTGGCGCTTGAAATTAAGTTTAATGTTACATATCTACATAAACAGCCAATTTGATTAAGGTGATCTGAAAATTTGTGTTTACGTACGAATATTATTTTTGTTGGTAATTCTCTTCCGATTTTAATTAAATTCTGCAAAAGAACTTGCATATGATTTAAAAAGGTAGAAAACGTATTCTCTATACATGTAGAACCGATTGTATGAAAAACTCATCAGTGTATCATTTTCATGGCTAGTAGCCCACAATCAAGTAAGTAGGTAATTGTATTAATTAGTAACAATATTCATATATATATATATATATATTATATATGAATACTAATTACTTACTAGTTTTCATCCACGCTTCAGCTGCTAATTTGCTGCTGTTTTCAGGGAAGTCCTGAGAAGGATTATTTCTAAGTTAATGAATGAGATTAAATCGTGTATATTCTTCTGGGAAGACGGTTATTAATATCAACGACATAATCGTTACATGTTATGAGAAGGAAAGTTCATTGTAGAACAACAGTACCTACATGCAAGATACATACGGAGAGAGATGTATATTTTTTAATAAAGCTAGTTTTTGTGTAGTTCAAATTCTGTTTACTCGGTGTAGGAGGTCACTGAAAGCTTTTTTGTTTTTGTTTTTGAATTTCGTGCAAAGCTACATGAGGGCTATCTGCGCTAGCCGTCCCTAATTTAGCAGTGTAAGACTAGATGGAAGGCAGCTAGTCATCACCACCCACCGCCAAGACTTGGGCTACTCTTTTACCAACGAATAGTGGGATAGACCGCCACATTATAACGCCCCCAATGCTGAAGAGGCGAGCATGTTTACTGAAAGCAAATTTTCAGTTTCTCTCTCTCGAATATGTTTGTTATATATTCACTGTAGTAGAATAGAATATCAATTGGATACAATTAACACTAAATCTAAAGAAACTTAAACGGTACATGTACCTTACAATCTATTCATTGGAATGGGATTTTTTAATGATATTTTTGGAATATTTTCCGTACGAACACCGACTATTCCTAAATATATATTCCATAGATACGTTATAAGAGACAACCACGACCTAATCATCCAAAGAAAACTCTGAGAAACACAGATATATAACAACCGCTATACGTTTTTAACGGAACGTTCCATGAACACAGAATGTCACCCAAGAACTACATTAACTTTACTCGAAAAACTGTGTTATTGCAATCCCATAACACATTTATTCTGAGTTTACGTTAGTTATTTGGCGATACTTTGCGAAACAAACAACTGTAACCAACTAGCGAACAATAATATATTCTGGTGCCCATGTTGAAAAGTGAACGTCTTGGTTCCTCATATATTTAGTACTTTAATGGATATCTTGTTAGTCAATTTTCCATATGCATCTCTCAAAACAGAGAAAGGATGTTGAGGAGAAACCCCACACAAGTTTTGTCACCTTATTGAACAATAACTTGGTAAAACAAAAAACGAAATGAAACCTCTTGATTTTGCACATACATTTAAGTTGTACTTAATGTAATTAAAAAGTTATGTGTTCGGGTAGCTGGTTCGAATCCTGCACTGAATATGCTCATCCTTTCAGGAATTGAAGCATTTTAAAAGTGACGGAAAATCTCATTTTTCATTTTTAAAAGAATAGCTAAAGAATTGGCGGTAGGTGGTGTTGACTATTTGCTTTCCTTTTTAAACTAGCCTTCGAGTAGCTTTGTGCGAAATTCAACAAACAAATAGATATACTTTATCCATTTACAAGGCGCTATAATTAAAATCCAAATGAGATAAATTTACGTGCGTATTAAGTATTTTCAGAGAGTGAAAAACATTTGACTTGTTTAACAGAGAATGGCTATAAAAGTAATGTTAATTTTAGAGATCATTTGAAGCTCGTCGAATATGCAACAAACAACACAGATTAAGAGTGGATTGGCCTAAGCACCATGTCTTGAAAGGCCTCAAGGTACATCTATATTACCATACTCAGGTATCAATAAGTGGTCGATTCATTTAACACTTCTCTGTCATTATGATGATAACTAAAACTTCAACATTACTAACTTACAAACTTTGCCATTACTAATGCAAAATATACACTAACTTATGCTGTGTATTAAAATTATCCCATTTCTTTTGAAGGTTATTTTGGTTGGTGTTTGGAATTTTATTTTGTAAACTTTTGGATTAAGCTATGTAAAGCCCATTATAGTAAGTTTAATCATGTCTTTAAACTTATTTTTCGAAAACTAAACATTCGTTACTCACAAGTATTAAAGAAGAGTAGCCAGACGATTGTCCGAGTAATGGTGACAGGATACTCGTACATTTTTGAGACTAAAAATCCAACTTCCTTTTATTCCGGTTACTTTAGTCATTATATACTTTTATTAGAATATAAAACTTTAGTATCACGTGGACAAAGTACAAGGGAGAGGTTGGCAGTCGCATTACCTCCTCTACGTAACTTGGTGCTTGGTACATTTCGTACTTATACTTGTCCGTTACAGGGCTGTTGCTAATCAACATGAAAAAATATTATTGTATTAAACATTGTGTATAACGCTTCAAAATAAACAATAGGCTGACATGCAACTTCTGGAAATAGAGAAACACACCAAGACCCCCTTCTTGTCAGTAGCTCACTTAATTCACCACAACAAAAGTCACATATGGTTAGGTAAACAGTGGATTTCATAAAGGTACGTAGTTTGTACAATTACTTGTGTTAGCAGAATGGTTTAATGCATTAAGTAGACATATCATTGTGTTTACTAAGTCGAATGAACCATTGTGGAGATACCGTTACCGATTAACAGAAAAAACCTTCACTAAGCAATTCTGATGGGTGAACATTTTTATTAGCAAAGTTTCAAAATATTATTAGCTATTAAAGTTGATTGTAACTTCTGCAAGAATTCTACAAACATTTTAAAATATTTACCTTCCTACTATTCAAGCTTACATCTGACCATTTTTCCAAGGAAATGCTGATAACTTTATTTTCAATCCATTTTTTACAACTGTATGCATACATTTGGTTCTAGTCGAACAATCTTGTTAGTTAGAACTGCCATGTATTTGTTTTTGTTATCCACATGTGAAGAAGGCACCAAATCAAACTATCTGTGACAGTCTTGAGTTAAATTTGGTTGCAAACTTGGGTGAGTATAGTACATATTTGTAGCTGGTTCACAGAAACATGGATGTATATATACCAAAAACAATACATGTATATAAGGCTCACTTTCTAGAAGATACTGGAAATGTCACAACCTTACTTTATCATGTCATGCGTAAAAAAATGGTCTGTTGATGTATGTTAACTATAGGGTTACAAACTAATTACAAAACACTAAATTGTTTTCTTAACTACATAATTCACTTAGTTTGGCGACAAATAGCTATAGGTCATAACAACTTCAGCATTTGCATAATTCTTAGTTTTTTAACTTTTCTTTCAGCTCCAACAATTAAACTTTGTCGAGTTCCAATTTATTTTCTGGGTAGCTAGTGTCATAGTCACTAAATCACATATGAGAACAAATGTTCGACCTCCAGAGCAACTGAATTTTTTTAGTTGTTGATTCTGATAACAATCTGAGTTCAATTTAGAGATGTAAGCTCAAATAACTTCTTAATATTTTAATGGGACAGGATGACTTACTGGGTTGTAAAAGAATCACAAATTATTACATAGATACAGCTTATGTTTATTCAGTACGAAATCGGCCATGCAGGCTTCCTAGGAGAATGTAGAATTGGAATGGATTTTGAAGGATGAAACAAAAGAGCTTCGGAGGCATCTTGTTTGTTTCCAGTGCTGACTGTCAGAAAGAAGGAAATAATAACAATATCCAACGTGGACTTCAAAGATTAAACGTGGCAACCTGCATTGCACCGTTTCTCTACCACATGCATACAAACAAAAGTCTGTATGCATTGGAAGGTGTCAATTGTCTTCTGATTACTGGCAAGTTGAAGAAGATAATAAAATGAGACATAAGGCTGCTATCAATTCTGCATCAGATGATTTGGCATGAGTGTTATACCTGCCAACTTTGAGAAGTTGATGGAACTCACTCATACAGGACTACAGCAATAGGACAGATGTTTCATTCTTGGCGATGACATAGTAACCTTGAGAAACATAATTTCAGTTGTTGTTGAAAATCTTAATGTGGTTTACCAATGCACGTACATTTAATTCATTTAGAATTGGAGTTCCTTAAAAACGCAATAGCTAAAAATGGATGTTCATTAACCTTGCAAATATTTCAGTAGTGAAGGACTGACCGGCTCCAATTTGATGGTAAATGGGAAGTTTGCATCTAAACTTACTATATGTATTTAAATTGCTTCATATATCTCTAATTGTAGATTAGCATGGAAAATATTGTTATTATTATTATTAGCAGAAACACTGCCCTAAGGGCGGCTGTTTGTGCTAATAATTACTAATTGTTGTATTCATACCTCATGGAAAATAATTTAGTACAAGTGAACATTTTCTAAAAAAAAGTTTTTTCTGAGAAGTAATGCACGGGAAAAGTGTTCAGGTTGTGCTAATATAAACTGTAATGTTTTTATGTATTAAAAGTGGCCCCTTTTATTGAAAAAAATAAGTTTTTAGTACTATATTTACAAATTACATCAATAAAGATATAATCACACCCTCACGTACAGTCCTAGGGAAAGTCATGTTCTTGTTGTGAGGAGAGTACTTTTAGTTACATTTTGTTCTATTATAAAGAAATGGTTGTTGCATATGCCACAGTTATGTTTCGAATTATCTGAATCTTGAACACCCAAGGTGTGAAATTTGTTATGGATTTTTGTTTGTAACGCCATTTAATAGATGGCGCCACATTTTATTTTATTGTTTCCATCACATACGTAGATATATACAAAATGGCAAAAACCTTATAACCTGATCGCTTTCGAAACGTGGGCCTTTCTTCTTCCGAGGCAAATTGAAAAAGAAAGTGCTCGGTTTATAGGGTTTTATATGATTTTGTATCAAGACTTCTTGAAACTATATGTTTTTCTGATAAAACGATAGATATATATATATATAAACATGCTATGTCCATTATTGCAAGATTGTTGTTGTTGAAATCAGTCCCCTCTTTACAAGGATGTGAAACTGAGAAAGTTAAAAATTAAATCCTTAGAAGACAAAAAGTGAACTTTTTTTGTTTTGGATATCTCCGTAGACTGGAATCAAGTCTCAATTTAGAGAGTTTTTTAAAAACTCAAATCCCCCATATATATATAGTTGTATTCACGAATATGATAATCATATGCACATGTTTTTTCGGTACAAAGTTTTAGAAATAATTACATGTTATGCACTTGTAAATTAACATGAAGGTACTTAAAATGTTTAGACTCCCAAGTCTTAGAACTTATGAATAACTTTCATGTTCATATACGTTTTGGAAACTGTTCTTTCTTCCACGCTTATCGTCCCGATATTTAAAGTGGTTAAGTCCTGATTTATCTCACATTCAGAAAAGAAAAGTCTAATGTTTGTAAAAGTATGAGTCATTTCCAGAACTTCTTCAACTCATCGTGTACATTAATATTTCAGTCTCTTAGAAATCACTAATTATCATTAAATAACTATAAAATAGATAATGATTACTACTTAAACTGACTCAATAAATATTTTTATTTTTCATTTCAATTCAAATCAAACTTTCAATAGAATAGTGAATCACAAATGTGTAAACGTTCAATGCAACAAACGCAGCCTTAAATTGTAGTAATGTTAACATACTTCCAATTTTAGAAACGGAAATCACATCAAACACATTAACTTGTTTCATTGAATATAATATGATCCAAAAGTGAAAGAATCAACACAGCTACAAGTGCATATATTACACGGTCCCTTAATTCAGAAAGAGCTATAAGTAGGATTAATACATAAATTTCTTTGAAATGTATTATCATTATGATATACTGAGTGTTCTTATTATTATTAAATAACTATTGAATAATATTTATTATTCCAAGGAACTGACTTGATATATAATTTAATTTTAACTTCAATTAATTTCATGCTTTCAAACATAATACTGTTTACTAAGAGATAAACGTTAAGTATTAGGTCGTCAAAAAATTAATGTCGCGTTTTCGAACATTTTCAGTAACCTCCCTCCCCCCCGAAATATAATAATAATTAAACGAACCGCCTAAGCGTCACGTTAGTGTAACCTATATAATGTGTAAAGCTTAGTATATCTAATCCCTTATAGTGATGGCACACGACGAAACACACATTCGGCATATAGTGCTGTTTGAACACAAAAAGGAAAACAACGCCTCTGTAGCCACAAAGAATATCAAAGAAGTTTATGAAAATGTTTTGAACGTTCGTAAGTTTCAACGATTGTCCAGCTAATTTCGTTCAGGTGACTTTAGCTTTAAACAATTGTGATGGCAGGGGCCGACATGTTGGAATTGATATTGATGCCCTGAAGACGCTTGTTGAGTCTAATCCGAGGCAACACGCTCGTGAAATGGCCCTGAAATTGTACGTCTATCATGAAACAATACATAAACATCTGAGGAATATGGGAAAACTCCTTAAAAAAGGTGTTTGGGTGCCTCACGAACTCTCCGATGACCACCGTTTCCAACGTGTGAACGTTGCTTCATTTATTCTGGCGCGTAATGTGTGTGAACCATTTTTGGACAGAATTGTCACCGGTGATGAAAAATGGATTCTCTATGCGAATATTAAACGCCAAAAACAATGGCTCAGTCCTAGACAAAAGCCACTTCCGACTCCAAAACCTGGACTCCTCCGCAGAAAGTAATACTTTGCATTAGGTGGGACATCAAAGTAGTAATTCATTTCGAACTTCTCAATCCACAGCGAACTGACATTACAGAGATCTATAGTCAACAACTGGAACTTTTAAATCAAGCCCTTCATCAGAAACGTTCTTCATCC
>NW_013668080.1:113161-140661 GCF_000517525.1 Limulus polyphemus
GATAATAATGGAGAATATTTCACTTAATAAATTTTTGTTTTGATATATAAGTTGTTTGGGTTTTCTCATCTAAAAAAAGGTGACACTGATTTCTTGACGACTTAATAAAATAACTGGTTCAAAATGCATATTTGAATAGTAACAATGCTTACTCACTTCCAAATGTAAGTACAATAAACAGAGATACAAAATAGAAATACTAATTTAAAAATATGATAAATACGATTAAAATATAAGGTTATTGTGCAAAAAGTCATCATTTACCATGTTTAACCAAGTGTAACACTACATCATGTTGTGTATTAACATGTAAACCAATCATGCATGTCTTGTGAAGACACTGTTTATCTCAGTAGGTACGGAATGAACACCAATCCTTTTACTTCGTTTCATCTTCAGGGTCAGTATGGTGCACATCAGGAAAGTTACAGCGACTAGCAAAACCACTAAGATATAAACAATTGTACCATCTTTCGTTTTGTTTTCTGCAAAAACACAGAAAAAAACCTTCTTTTCACTTTAAAATTTATTTCATTTCAATCAAAATACAATATAGTCATCCATTACCAGCTTCAAAGAAGTATAACACTACATCTTATCGTATATTAACGTGTAACAAATCATGCAAGTATTGTGTGTTTGTGTGTGTGTGTTTTGTTCTAGCAAAGTCACATCGGGTTATCTGCCGTGTCCACCGAGGGGAATCAAACCCCTGATTTTAGTTGTAAATCCGAAGACTTACCGCTGTCCTACCGAGGGACGCAAGTCCTGTCAAGACACTAAAGTCAAATATAGTAGTTTTTATTATTATTAATGAAAGCTATAAAATGGGCTTTTTGCTCTTTTTCCACTGGTAGGACTCAAACCCTGATTTCAGCAACGTAAGTTCGCAAAATATTAAACAATCAGTATTCGTTTTATCGCTGGGGAGGATTAATAAATTGATTTTATGAAGAAATAAGGAAAACTTCCCTCATTGTAAACAATAATGTAAGATTATACTATGGATTTACATGTTCACAGCATATCTACCATAATCTAATCTCCGAACTTGAGATAAATATCCAACTTTTCTAAACACGATATCTTAATTTGAACATGCATCACATTTATGAAAATATTTATCAAAAATTTTTTTCCCTTTGCAAGCCTTTGTAAAGGTGTTATCGATGTAATGTTATGTAAAAATGATCTTTTTTTATGAATTACATAAATCATTTTGCTAAAACAGAGAAACATAAAGTTTCAAAAACTTACCTGATAATGAAGGTAAAGACATATTTTTAACAAAGAACAGATGAGGAACAACCTCCACCAGATTGCCATCTTGATCTACCAGACGCAATTCCTTGTTTCTTACAAGATCTTCAAGTCGACTTAAAACCCTGGAGCTGTGTTCTAATTTTATGACAAAGGTGACTACTTTCAAATCTGTAAATAATTATCAACGTTTTTAATGTACAATACTAAACAAGCTGCTTGGTAGTGTGAAGTTACCATCAACATATTATATTTAACGTTTAATGCTAAGATAGGTAGAATGAGAAATGTATGTGTCTTAAATGTGTGCCTAATATATGTGAGAATTAAAGAAACATTGAGTTTTAAGCTCTTACAATTTGTCGTTAGGATGCAATAATTTTTATTCGCCATCAGTAAAACATTTTTGTTTATCTATCATCACACAGTAGCAGACAGATTTTTTCAATATGCCCCATTAAAAGAAAAAGCTCGCGAAAGGTGGTAATATAACTTTTTTTCCCTATGGTTAATCGTAAATCAGAAAGCACTATTCTGATGCTGCTTCAGTTTCAATGATACGGTTTAAGATGTTACGAGGAATCATTTAAATATTTTGAAATGTTTCCTTGCAGAATTATGTTTGTGTTTTATTAAATGCAGTAACATTTTAGATTTTCATTTCAGCGAACTAATGCTCCTTACAAATATCACCAATACTCCTCCCGTATTTCTATGAGTCAAAACATCAGTATGTGAAATTTTAAAAAATTGTACCCTGCGGACTTCGATACCCGTGGTGGGCAGAGCACAGATAGCCCATTGTGTAGTTTTGTGCTTAACTTCAAAACAAACAAACAAAAATAAAGTTATATAATTAAATCTTAAATTACCTGACATTAACACAATATTCATGATTCTTGATTCTTGAACCTCCAGGATAGAAGCTAGTTGATACTTTATGTTTGATTCTATCTCTGGATCTTCTCCCTCGATAGTAGCATTGAAACCTAAGGTCACTTGGACTGCTTCTGCTAATGGAGGAAGTCAAAAGTCAGTAATGTCGAAGAAACTTTTGAACACTTCGATTACAACAATTGGATTTATTTAGGTATAATTTTAAATACATCTCTGATGGATTCATAAAGAAGACGTTGGATGCTCTCTGGGAACTTGAGTGTTATATGATAAGAAAAGTCATCATTCTGAAATAAATGTGGCTCTTCCCTATAGCATAAAACATTAAACAAAAATCATGGGAATAATAACAAGAGTTTGCCGTCTTGCTCAATGTCACATTAACCGTAATAAATGTAATTCATGGGTTCTTTAAATATTTCTCCAGCCAAAGTGTTTTTTTCTTTAGAACGTTCAGTTAAGCCCCATTCTCCAGGGGTTCAGGTAATACTGAAATATGGGGTAAAGTGAGCTGATAGTTTTATAATTACACAAATGTAAATGTACACAAACAAAACAACTCTATGAAAACAAAACAGGGACAAGTGAAAACTTTATTAAAAGGTTCTGATCTTAAGTTTAATTAAAATCATAGCGAAAGCCAAACCTGAAAATCCGAAAGTAACTATAACTAGCTAAAATAAGTTCAAACAAAATTTTGCCACTTTACAACAAACGCTACATTCTACAGTGAAGTAAACAAAATTCACCTACAGTTAAATTACTGTTAACTCTCACTAAACGCAGATAAAGAAACTTTCAAATTGTAACGATTAAATAGAAGGTTGAAAAAAAATAAACGTCGCACTATACAAAGACAAAAGGTCTAAAATTATTCAAATTATAAAAGATCTGAAGCTTATAAAAAGCTAAAGTTCTCAGTTCTTCAAAGTTGTTCCTCAAGGTTTTAGAAGTTTTATATTATATATGTATATATATATCTTACAGGAGCATACTTAGCTTCATACACAAAAACCTAACACATGAACAAAGCGAAGTTTGCACGCAAAATGCACCATGCATTTAAACTTTGTGATTTCTGGGATATAAGCTTGAGGACATAAATACCCCTGACATTTATATGGTTACTCGAAAAAAATATAACATTCTATTTCTAGATGAGATGTGCTATTTATCCTGCAAGATAGTCGGTGAATTGTCAGTTAGCAAAACAAGTACCCTCAAAATAGAGAAAGGTAATGCGTTACTTGAGCTACTCTCGTCGTCAAAATTGAGAACTCTGAAAATACAATAGTTTTGAAAGTAAATACATCTCACCTACGATTGTAACAGGCACATAGTGTTCTCCTATATTACAATACCACTAAAGTGTAAAATCCAAACCAGCTAAAACAGATTCAAATCCTAGTATACTCTTCATGGTTGAAATAAAAGCGTTTTCAAGGTTACAGTTGAGCCCAGACATTTTTATCCAAAACAAGTAAAACACGGTATGATCCAGTTTCTGTATAAGCAATCTTTGTTCTCAATGCAAGACGAAGAATTGGTAGCTGTTATCAGTGTCCCATGGGTTGCATGCTGTATGCACAATCAGATATATATAATACAATTTCCACAGACGATTTGAATATTAGTAATTTAGTCAAAATATCTCCAACTCTTCTTACGCAGCCCCCCAGTAGCACAGCAGTATGTCTGCGGACTTACATTGCTATAAACCGGGTTTTGATACCAGTGGTGGGCAGAGCACAGATAGCCCTTTGTGTAGCTTTCTGCTTAGTAACAAAGAAAAACTTCTTATGCCATTGATGCTGCATCTCATAACCACTTACTTTATAACGTCTTACTTTACTCTAACGTCGTCTGTAACAAACTTACTGTAGATTTAATGATCTTTTTACACCATACTAAATTTATTTCCAAGAGATATTCTAATAAAAATTCAATGTAAGCAAGTCCAATACTTGTTATAGGGATATTTGTTCTGAATACTTCTGGTAGTAACATACATATTGTGTAATATTTGTCGTATTTCTAGAATAAAATGCATTTTTCAAACAGAAAATTCGGAATTTTGCGTGAACCTGTATAATAATGTGAAATTAATTAGAAATACAAAAGCTCAATATGGAAGTTACCTTACTGAGTGCAAACAGAGATTTTAGGGAAATAGACAAAAATTACAGAAAACACTATAGTGATATGTGTTACATTTTCTGTATACACTTTAACGAAAAATCAAATCATTACTGTTTCACTGATAATTTGTAATCGTTCATTACACATTGCCATAAAACAGCAAATCAAGTAAATGGTAAAATTACATTGTATAGTAACGATCGGAATTTAGATTTATAAAAGTACAACCGAATATATTAACACCTTATAAACGAATTGCATTATCAGTTAGGTTAGAAACATTAATTACGTTAATACGTGCAACGTATTAACGTAATTTTGTGAACTAAGAATATCTAATATCATATATTTTGAAGAAATAATTTTAATCCTGTAAATAACACACACACACATATACATATATATGTACATATAATTTAATATTAAACTTCACCTTGCTGCATTTCTAATTGTATCTAGATCAGATATATCCATTAGTTATCTGGAAGATTGACAATTGTTTTGAATTATATTTTCAGAAGGAAGAAATCTAGAAACACAAATCAGTTATAAACAATGTGCAGGGAAACAAAAAAACACGCTGTTTAACTCTAGGAGTGTTTAAAATGTTTGATTATATTCGTCTACCTAGTAAATAATTGTAATAAACAATGTGCAGGGAAACATAAAAAACATGCTGTTTAACTCTAGGAGTGTTTAAAATGTTTGATTATATTCGTCTACCTAGTAAATAATTGTAATTTACGAGATTCGATCTTCTTTCAGAAAACAAATAAGGAGATACAATATGGTTAATTCTGACTCTTATTGTAAAATATAAAATGAAAATGTTTTAACTGTCTACTTACAATGAAACTAACATTTATCTTGTCACAAGGAATCGTTTCTTGAGGAGAAAACTTTGTGTTGAATTGCAATAAAATGACATGGAAGCAATCCGTTTAAGATGAAACTTTTATTAGATGTTGCAATCAGGCCGATAAGATGTAAAGAATGCCAATAGTAACTGCTCCAGTACATGTTTTCTGTATCAGTAGTGTATAATAGCATCTCTACTGCGCTTTTGAATTATATTTTTAGAAGGAAAAAATGTAGAAATTCAATTCAGTTGTAAATAACGTACAAAAAGTCGAAAACACGTTGTATAATACTCGAGACCATTTAAGCAATTCGACAGCATTTACCTACATTGTAAATTACCGTAATTTACTAGATGGGATCAATTTTTAAAGAACAATTAAGGAGATAGAAGTAAAATATGACTTATTGTGACTGTGAATGTAAAACATACAATAAAACTAACATTTATCTTGTCACAAGGAATCATTCCTTAATGAAAATCTTAATGTGTGTTGAATTACATTAAACTTGCGAGAAATCAATCCGTTTAAGATGTTTTAATCCGACTGATAAGAAGTAAAAAAGCAGAAATTATTCAATTATAACTGTCCCTGTACACATTTTCACTACATATAGTGTGGAATAGCATTTTCACTATGCCATAAGCTGCTGCTTATGAGATTTGTCAGTAAAAAATTCATTAGGTTGGTGGAATATTTCAAGTCATTTATATCAGGCCTAAAAGCAAGCCGCGGGAGGCATGGTATTGACCGAAAGATGTCCTCTGCAAACATAATTGGTTACAAAAGTCATAAGACGTTTTATTGAAATTAATATATGTGAATGTGTTGTGTGGCTCAAATTAATAAAGATTTGGGCCTTGATGAATCTTAATCACCTTACACAAACTTGAAATTGCTCACATGTCTTCGAATCATCACTTTTAATTATGAAGTTTCTGGCGACTATTCTGTATTCTAAATGTCTGGTTATGGATCTTACCTGTTAGTAAATCCTTTAATACATAGGAGTTTAATTCTACTGTATTAGATTCCATTTTTTCAGACCTTCTAAAAACTCTGGAAAAAGAGATATATTTATTATGTACAAATATATATATAATAATAATACATTGCAACTGTTGATAGAAAAAATTAACATAAATGGGCTATTCTGTGAAAAACGAATATATAATACACTACTATATAGTTTTTGTCACGAAGTCTTGTGATGATTTATCCTTGAAACAAAATAATTTGCTGATTATACTACCAGTCTTAATTATTATATTTATTAATTTTCAAAGAAAAATTAACCCTTTTAGAACGGTTGGGTTACATTTGTCCCAGTATATAAATATTATAACATGTAATTTACTTGCTTTCGCTCCACTTTGATTCAATGGTAAGTCTGAGGGCCTAAAACCCCAAAATTCGAGTTTGAATATCAGGTGGGCAGAGTACAGAGAGACATTTTTTGTAGTTTTTTGCTTAACAACAAACACACAAATCTATACTATTGAAAGTGTGAATTGTACAACAGAATATATCTAGTTATAGAGCTTGTTTTCGCCCTCATCCGTGTGGCTCAGAGGTAAGTCCGAGGACTTAAAAAGTTCAAAATCGGATTGCGATATCAGCGGTGGGCAGAACGCAGACAACCCATTGCACAACCTTGTGGTTAACAAGAAGCAATACAAACACTTCAATATTAGGGTCGGCTAGCGCAAACATAAAAAAATCATTACAAGGATTTAGCTTTTAAAGGAAAGAAACTTTCCCAAACTGGGATATTGATATCCCCCTTCGCCTCGCGATAAATTGTTTGATGAGTTCATGGATTTGATACATTTTGAAAGAATGATCATATGTTTCACTATGGCAGTATGAAAACTGGAGAAATGTTTGGAAGGCCAGGAGGCAGAGAGAAGATTAAGGCCGAGGAGACGACGTTGAAGAGAAGAAGCAAGTCGATATACATCAGACAAAGTATATCGTAACAAAGACCCCGTAATCAGGGTCACCTAGTGGCTGGGATCTGTAAATCCAAGTGCCATAGAATTTGATGTGTGTGGGTGGGGGGGGGGGGAACGTGAGTGTCCCGAGAAAACCCACTTTCACAGGAGAGGTGCCGAATTATTCTATCTGTCCCGTGCTTAAGCTAAAATCATAAAATTAAAAAAAAAACACGAATGGCTTAAAATCAACTGATCTTTATGTGTCTTGTTTGAATGTGTTTATCTTAGATTGGATGCTAAATAATTATTATATGTAATTATATGGAGAAATTGTTTTGTGTGAGGCGCTCGTCATAGTATATAGGACTGCTGTTAAAGGGTTTCTTGTTTCTGCTTTTCTATAGTAGTTGAAACCTAGAGATGATAACCTTTCGTTAATTAATTGTACGTTGGATGTTTTATGTAAGAAATCAGTGTGGATAAGTTTTGGAAGCCTCAGGGATAATTTTATAATTCTATTTTGTTGAAATTGTAACTTGTTGCTTATTCTGCTGGCTATGTTATAGATGACTTGGAACCCGTACTCAATTAAGGGACGAATATAAGCCCACGACTGAAAGGGCGAGCATGTTAAGTGAGATGGGAATTCGAAATGCGACCCTCAGATTGCGACTCAAGCGCCCTAGTCACCTGGCTATTGGATTAAGTATTACTTACCAATCATTGCACCGTTTTACACTAATGTTGATGGATTTGTAACTATATCTGCTGCTATATCATCTGTGTATTGTGATCTGTGTATGTTGTTAACAAAGAAAACGTAGAGGAGAGTTGAAAGGAAGAAGCCTTCTGGGACTCCAGCAATAATGTTAAATGATTTTGATAAAGTGCTGTTAACTCTGAAAGTTGCTATATGGTTACTCAGGAAATCTTTGTATTATTAACTTTCATATTGTGGAGACGGTAACTAATGGCTTTGTTTCAGATCAAATGAAAGCTTTCTTTACGTCTAAGAAAACGGCTAAGGTTGCCTGATTGTTGTTAAAGGACTTATGGATCGATTCAGTTAACCTGGTTAGGTGGTCAACTGTTTGTGTACTTTTACGGGAAGAGTTTTGAATGTTTGGTATAAGGTTGTTCTCTATTGGATATGATGCGTTATTTCGAGTAGTTTACCTAAGCAACTTAGGGGACTATTGGGTTTGAGTTATTTGAAGTTGATTTATGAACGACTGTGACAGTGTTTGTTTTTTAATTTCGCGCAAAGCTACACGAGGACTATCTGCGCTAGCCGTCCCTAATTTAGAGGTGTAAGACTAGAGGGAAGGCAGCTAGTCATCACCACCCACCGCCAACTCTTGGGCTACTCTTTTACCAACGAATAGTGGGATTGACCGTCACATTATAACGCCCCCACGGCTGAAAGGGCGAGCATGTTTGGTGTAACGGGGATTCGAACCCGCGACCCTCAATTCGCGAGTCGAGAGCCTTAACCACCTGGCCATGTACACTAATAAGAATATTACTACTACAGAAAACCAATCATCATACATGACTTATAAATATGTACGATGGTAGGATTAATTACGATTTTCTTAGTATAAGAAAGCAAACTAGCTATTCCAAAAAGTAAAACTTATAATCACTGGTGATACCTAAAAATACGTCATTTTATATAGATGTAATACAAATATTTAGAAAGTGGTTCTGCCAAATTTTGCTTAATTACAGATTATTTTCTTGGAGATTTATTACGGTAAGAAATGAAATTTTACAAATAGTAATACTTGCCCTATGTATTTCATTATATGGCATTTGCATTCTAATCTTTTGTAAACCAATCTAACGTTGAGACATGGCGTTGCTTCCCATAGGTGTGTGTCCCAGGTTACACACTAAAAATTAAAACAAGAAAAACATAGATAAGATCACATGTTCAACATTTTGAAAGGATTGAACATGAAAATAAAAGCTTCTACCAGAAGAGATGTTAAATGCATACAATAATAATTTCAATTATTAATAAATATTCCTAGTTATGAACAAAAGACAAAATACGAAAAGTTTCTATGACGACGCTGCTCTAGGTCATCAATTAGGTACCATCGCTGCTAGTGTGTGTTTGGAACTTAATGGTAAATAACATAACTTTACATGAAAATAAGATATTTTATTCTGCCGTGCTTTATCAAAATAATACTGATAATTAAATAAATGTGAAATTTGACTAATTTTTGAAAGGTACATTGCATATCTAACTCTGCCCTTAGTGAAAGCCTGACAGATCCGGTGAAAGTCCACAAGTAAAAGTCCGTAATGGGCTTTCTTTTTGAAGCTCTTGTGAAGTACTTTATATGTTTTACCTTAAAAGATGTGCAAGTTATTTTAAAGAGACTCCACTCCTCCGTCTTTTTTTATTATTTTCTTTTGAAAACGTGAAAAACACGTTCAAATTGGCTAAAAAATGAGCAAAATCTCTGCGAGGATTTGCAGTAGTGTTCATTTGTAGTGTTATATTCTACATCAAGAAGTAAGAAACATCCTAAAAGATATTTTAATTATGAAATTCTAATTCAGGCTTAAGCGTTTATTCAAACTTTAGTAAGAATTGGAAGTTAAATGTGAATCAGAAAAGAGCGGGAAACCTAGACAGCAGCAATATCTTTATTCTCCACATTGTAACTGGATATTTTATCACTGTATATTTTGGTTATTATAAGAAATAAGCCAAAATGCTCAAAATTTTATTTTCAGTCTTTGACTTGTTGTAATTTTTTTTTCTGTTGTTAGTTTTGTTCAAGCTCACTTATTTACAATAGCTACTGCTGTAACAATATAGGGATTAATCTATAAAATAATTTTACTTTTCAACACATGGGAAATGTTGATGTGTTAATTAGGTTCACTTTTAGACTACTAAGCTAGCATACCAATTTTGGGCTAGAAAAGTCAACTAGTTTAAGAGAAGATGCGTCCACAGACAGACAGAAACTTGTTCTTGGTATTTGATAGTTACTGCACCGATATGGCTTAATACGTATAGCGCATATGTGAAGAACGCCTGCACCTCTATCTTTACACTCAAGTTTGCCGACATTGCGCTGAACACAACATAAAACATGTTGTGAAACATATTTTTGTATATATATGCGTACATAACCATTTTCTATTCTTTATAACTAATAAATGGTGTTTTCGACGTGAAAGGCCCTTTATGCGACACATAAGCTAAATGACCACGTATTATATATGATATTTTAAGTACCTCTCCCCTCTAAACATCATAACTAAGAAACTTACAGGCCAAACAGTGCTAGGCTAACTGAATCCTAAACATAAATGTAGCTCTATTTTAAAATGTTTTTGTATGTAAAAATAGGATTATGTGTGTGTGTGTGTGTTTATGAGTGCTAAGCTGAACTGTATTGTGAACACAGACTAATAGTGCGATGATGCATAAGTGAAGCTAGTAAAAATATACGAGTTAATATTACCCCATAAATTGGACATGGTACATAAATGGTATGTTAATTAAAACTGCGGAAAATGGATAACATTTAACATACTGTGAGTAATGCAACAACGTAACAAGGGTTATTACCTAGGATTATTACCAGCAGTTCAAACAAAATAACAATTCCTGAGAGGGAGGAAGAGGTCAATGCTGAACCTGGCCCTCCCTGGTCCAAAACATGGAGAGTATCGTGATTAAGAAGAAAAGATATTAGCGGTATATTTATGTTTATCTTCCTTGCACAGTTTTTACCACAGTTGATAATCGAAACAGGGTATTTCAGTGAATAATCTGATGCTCAAGCAAATAATGTAGAATTTAGTCAGATAATGTATTTAGTAGAGTATTTCCTGAACCTGCTAATTTCAAAACAGCGAAGGAAATGAATTCAGAACAATCGTGAATAAATACAGAAGAAACAATCAGAAAAGTGTAAGACAGCACAAATGTTAGTGAGACCAGTAAATCACAAGCTGGGACCAAAAGAAGAAGAAAGTGACATTAAGCAGAAGAGCATAATTCAGTATAGCTGTCTCAGTATTTCAACAGAAACAGACACTTGTAGAGAATAGATAGGACTATGTCGATCAGCGATGATATTCACCAGACCCCAGTATACCAAAGAAATGCTAAAAACGAGAATGCATGTGAGTATCAAATAGGTAAATCCAAAAATAAATAGGCTAAGTTTGTGGAATAATACATTTTGTTTTCGTCAAATCGTAAAACTAACCTGTAGATTGTCAACTTCCTCTACACTAGTCAGAAATGGGAACATTATCGTAATACTTTTGTTCTTGAGCTCACTTTCTAAATCTTCGTCTTTAGTCCACATCTTGAGGTGAACAACAGGACTTAACGGTACACTAAGTGATGCCTTCTTCAAGTCACTTTTTGCCAGGAATGTAGAAGGTAAATGGATGCATGTAAAAACATTAAAACTGTGAAGGCGACATGTCTCTTCATTTCCACATAGCCACGAATTGATGTCAGTGGTTATTTTTCTCAACTGAAATATCAAAGCCACGAATTTAACTAAATGTCATAATTTCAATGACTTTTAATCACCATGAATTTTGTTAACGGAATATTATAAAAAAACGTTGGTTCCAATCATAATTTATATTAGACACAAAAGTATTAACACTTGAAGAAACATGATGTCACGCCATTTTTATTTTATATATGTGCTTACAACTTTATTTTTTAAAAACAACTTACCACATGAAAACCATTATTTCCGTTATTGTTGATGCTGAGAGTGAAAAGTTCATTGTTCAAGACTGCGGTATAAACTTGTGTAGCACAAATAACTGTGTTTCCAGTTTTCGTTGACAGCTCCATTGTAGAAGAATAATCATAGTCCACACTGGTGAGCATTACGTTGAAAAGTGCTTCACTGCTACTTTGTTTGTTCGCTAGATGGTTATATTTCTCATGCAAAGTCATTTCTCTCTTCAACAACTCATAAGCCTCTAGCAGAATTTCTACCTATAATTATCAAATGCAACTTTATAACATCAATATATTATCTATTTTAAAGTTCTAGAAAAATCGCTTAATTAAAGTTCATGAAAACTATTACGGGTGAGAAGTTAGTGGTTGTTTGTTCTTTGAACAGAAATAAATCTTTTCTCTGATAGTAGGTTGAAAATCTTCTCCGAGTTGAACATGAGGGTACTATCTGTGTCTTAATTAAATAAACATAATTTTAATTGTATGCTATATTTTCCAAGATACGAAAAACAGAGATGGGTGAGACATCTGTTAAAAGATGGCTGGAAAAAACTCACATGCAACATTTTAAGCACCAAGATCAATCCGTAAGACAAACCTCCAAATGTTTCAAATGTTAAGCTAGTTCCTATATAATCTATATTGGAAAGCAGAGCCTTCAACCAAAAGAAAATTTGATATATAACAGTTCTTTCACTTTGTGAGTAATTTTCAGTCCAACTTGCAGACTACAAAACTTATTGCTGAACAAAGACAAACTAATTCTAATTCTGAATCCAAGTGTGGTGGATGTACACTCGCCTATATCAGGAAGAATAAACGCCATCTTCGTGTGTTTAAAAAAATAAAGAAAGAAAGAAGTTGGGTCTACACTATCAAGTCAGTGAGCATCCGCAATCCCTACTTAAAAATTCAACATCAACAAACTCAACACTTTACTTTATATGATCAAAAACTATCAATCCACGCAAATCCGATAAGGATGCTTGTTTGTAGTTAAGCACAAAGCTACCCACCACGGGTATCGAAACCCGGTTTCTAGCATTGTAAGTCCGCTGTGCCACTGGGGAGCTCCGATAAAGAACTATTCGTGAGAGAAATTTTAGTGATTAATAAATATCGGCCTACTATTACTGGCTTTTTTCAGAAAAAACTTTTATTTCATTATTATTTATTTTTTGCTATACAATTTCCTTATTTCTTCTTTACCCTAGATATAATATGGATTTCCCAATTATGCTTTAATATTTTTTATCACTCTTATCACTTAACTGACCTGGTTATTGTTGCAAGTATTCGTGAAGCTGATTAGAATATTTATTATGGAAATAATAAGTTGAGGAGTTAAAGTATATTAACAACCAAATTATAGTACATCAAAATACCTTCACTAATTGTATTGTAAGGTTATAGATTAAATCTTATGTTTTATAAGTAATTTACGAAAATTACATTTGTTTTAAAGCTCATTCTTGTTTCAAAATTATGTAAATCGTGTTTTTGTTTCTAAACGTTTCGAAAAAAAGTTGGGTGAAATGGAAACAATGAAAATGTGTACTCAACTAAAATTTTTTTTTCGAAATTTAGCAAGACTTCACTGAAAATGTATAGGAAAAAAGTAATGATATGCGTATTGAGTTGTTTATCAGAGCATGAACCTTTAACCTTTCTAAAAGCCAAAAATAATCCTAGTCAGCTCACCTTTATTTGAATTGTTTGAATTCACCAAATGAATTATCCAAACATTTCCAAATTATAGTAAAGAAACATGCAATAGACGATAAATGACAAATCAACTGACTCGTCAAAAAAAAGAGATTGAAAATACATTTAGATATTTTTACACCGATATCTTGTAATTACAAAAAGTATCACCCCGTAAAAAAAATTATTCTCACACGTGTGATACTTCTGAAAAGCTTGTAGTAAATAAATTAGCCATGCAATTCGGATAAAATCTTAAGTGGGTCACTTCGAGAGCTGTATATTAATCCTTCAAGAGCTATTAATCATAGCATATTCATCTGTTTAGCGTCTCAAATAAAAAACAACAGCCCAATACGATAAAATATAACTGGCAAAAGTAAGGTACATGAAAACAATATAATACTGATACTTAATATGAAAATACTATAAAAATATTAAGGAATGACGCAAAGTGTTTTACTTTTCTCTTTACATTACAATAACATATTATAACTACAATCTTTAGCCTGATTAACAGGCTGTTATAGTAGATGTCTAGTGTATAAATACACGAACATTTTTATGCAAACAGCAGAAGCTAACGGGATTTAGAAAATGTGAAATCCATGTACGAGTAAAATTTTAGATGAAATACAGGATTGTTTTCACAAAACATTACTTTTCTTTAAATGAAATGCCTCCGATTGTTTAATGGCAAACTGGACGTTAAATATCGAAATTCAATCTCTTTAAGTGAGAATAGCAAAGACACTCGATTGAGCACTTAAATATTTAACAACTAAATGGAAATTCAAAAATCAATAAAATAAATGTGGTTATTTTGTGAATTGTATTTTGACTCCACTTTATTGTAGACCACTTCTGACACCATCTTATTATGGTCGACTTTGCTACGATCATGTCATACTCGGACTTCGCTTTCCCTTCAACTCCATTAAAATTGTAATTATTTTAATTAGGAATTGAGTCACGTTAAATTGAAACACAAAAAACATTCTGCCTATTATCATAACACATAGATTTAGAACTAGTTTTCATTATTATTGGAAGGGTATTTTCCTTTGTCTTTCTCTCTCTCTATTTATTCGTCGCACTCACATCTCGTGATCTCCTGTATTTTTCTCATGGGTTTGCTTTTATTTACTTATCTTTCCCAAACCATGCCAAACACACTTGATTTCCTTATGTCGGATTAAAACGTCTCTTAAACAAAAAGGTCCTTCTACTTTCCAAGTCAGTTGAACGTGGAAAAGCAGCCACTCTTCCAGTAATTCCTCAACCAATTAGTGCTGTAATATGTTAGTTCCTTAGGGATTGACGAAAGGTTGTCTTTAGTTCAATTTGTGAACCCAAACCGATTTCATAGCATAGTATAATTGTATGAACAGTATTAATAAAGTGCCCCCCCCCCCAGTGGCACAGCGATATGTCTGCGGACTTACAACGCTAAAACCGGTTTTCGATACCCGTGGGGGACAGAGTAGAGATAACTCATTGTGTAGCTTTGTGCTTAACTACAACCAAACAAATACAACAAAGTATTAGTAATCGGATAATGAATTTAACTTCTTTTTTTTCATTTAACGTATTTACAAGAAATTAAATTCTAGAAAATTGCATATTTAAAAAGGAAAATATTGTAGAAAAATCAAAAGATACAAATTGAGCTTACCTCTCTTTCTGATAAAGAATAACAGTCAGTATCACCTGGACGAATTAAGAAACTGGTGCCAGCCCATGCCTGCCAAAAATCTATTAGGAAAAATAAAACAGGATATTTACGATTGATTTTTATATGTCAAAATTGATTACACAATAATGATATTCAAAGTTACAACCTTTTCTTTAATTCGATCAGCAGGAAAATATATAATTAAACTATACCCGAATATTTGTCAAGTTTATTTTATGTTTGCAAAAAATTTATTTCAATTTTTCTCATAACATTTTCTCACTAAACTGTTTCTTTCTAACAGTCTGAATCAACTTCAATATATTCTAAACTTATCTTGTAATGCATTTGAATTAAGTTTTTATTTTAGTCATATAATCAATTCAATAAATTAAGTCACATTTCTGGATTATTATTTGTTATTTGACAAAATGCACGAAATTACCTTCTAAAATATCAATTTTCTTCAGTATTCATGAAAAAGAGTTATTGAAAATTACTTTCAGATTGCGTAGTATTATTGAAAAAGCCAAATAGTGGCTAGCGTAAAGATGTGAATCAGAATTACAAAATTTTCTGTCATTTTCTTTCTCCTTAACATATGATTTACGACTTGTCATTAATTTTATAGTATCACTTCAGTATTCAGTTTCAAAGCGTTAGTTTCAAGTCGCAGTATTTAACCTACAGACAAATTCCGCATGCCATAAAGTGTTAATACAAAATTATCAGCCCCCTAGTGGCACAACGGTAAGTCTGCGGACTTACAAGGCTAGAAACCGGATTTCGATACTCGTGGTGGATTGAGCACCGATGGCCCATTGTATAGCTTTGTGCATAAATTCAAAACAAACAAACAAACAAAATTATCAACATAATCATTATGATTTTCCATATGTGCTCCAGTAGCTTTAGGGTTAAAGTTCATAAAGATTTGTAAAACTCTGTATTTGATTAGTAAATAAAAAACCTAAATAAGCATATTAAAAATTTTAATTGTTATACTTTATTAACATGTATTATGAAAAAAAGAAAGCTTTGTCACGTATACATTAAACAAGTTTCATCAACGTAACTGAGCAAGTATACTATTTATGAGAACGAGAATACGTATTCAACGTTTACAACATAAAATGATTTATTGCATGAGCTGTCATTAATTTCTTCTAACTGAAAGCTCAATTTTGGTATTCTTCATCCTTATTCTACAACTTTGAATACCTTTTCACATGGCAAATTTCCGAAATATTTCTTGCGTACATTTCAAATAGAATATCATTTATAAATAATATTATCTATTTCTGTAAATACTTTTAACAAAAACCCATGAACTGAAAATTATACTTGGTGTTCCTTACATTGAAGACATCTATAGCCTAAACTTTTCAGTGTGTGTGTGTGTTTTATTTAAATTGTTGACCCACATAGCTTTGAGAATTTGCGATAATTTCTCCATTTGCCTATCAAATTGTCTAAGAAAACCACCCCCATTATGAAAAAGTATGAAATTATTTCAAATGGATTACTAAAATAACTGCCCCGCATGGCCAGGTGTTTAGGGCGATCGACTCGCAATCTGTGGGTCGCGGGTTCGAATCCCCGTCGCACCATACATGCTCGCTCTTTCAGCCGTGGGGACGTTATAATGTGACGGTCAATCCCACTATTCGTTGGTAAAAGAGTAGCCCAAGAATTGGCGGTGGGTAGTGATGACTAGCTGCCTTCACTCTAGTCTTACACTGCTAAATTAGGGACGGCTAGCGCAGATAGCCCTCGTGTAGCTTTGCACGAAATCCATAACAAACAAACAAACTAAAAGAACCAAGGCAAGATGTTTATAAGGCTGCAAAAAAGTCCATTTGGCAATACACAAAATCAAAACTTTAGAAATATTCTACTAAAGTACTTTCTGAAACGTTTTCAAAATCAGCCTTTGAAGAATCAGTGTAAAAATGTCTCTGACACTTCATAAAAATATTTATTCACTAAAAATAACTTACCTACAAATGGTGACATTCTACGACATTGTTTTTCTTGTAGTACCTCAATCATTACAGCAATCAGTTGATGTAATGCTGCCTTTATTCTATTTGACATAACTTCGCTCGGAAATACATTCATTACGTCATTCAATACATCAAACGCTTCATTTATAAGATACGGTACTCTGAAAAGGCTACATAATGTACATGATTTTAGAGTAAACACTTCAGACATCAGGTTCATAAGTAGCATATTTATTATTACTAATACTTCATGCAACGGACGATGATATAGGTAAGCTAATATTGAACAAAATGTTATTATAGTAGCTTATGTGGAGAGAGAACATGTTAAAATTTTGGAGCATTAACTCACAAGCAGCAAAACTGAATATAAGCCGACCACAAAATTCACGATTTTCATTCTATTTAGAAAATTTTTAGTTGCAGATGCAAATATGATTAGCAATATACTAAATAATAACTCGCGCTTTCCTTTCCTTCCCTTTCACCTTATTAAGACTGTACTTAATCCTATCAGAAATTGACTCATACAAATACACGTAACAAACTGTTGCTTATTTCTCTAATCAACAACACATAGATATGGAACAAGGTTTCATTTCTTAATGGCAGAATATTTCTTCTTTCTTTCTTCACCAATCTCTCTCGAGTTGTTCAGTCTTTCTCAAATTTCCTGCTATATTTTCTCTGTTAAATCCCTGTCTTTTATATTGTTTTATCAAACACCATTTCAACAGGTCCTTTTCTTTTATGGCCTTAGATCTGCTTTTCGTAATTACGAATATACGCTTTCTAATCATAGAGATTCTTGTAGCTTCCAAATCCGGCTGAACTTAGCTGCTCCATCCAGTAATTTTCCAATGTCATAGAATGCCAAAATACTCAAGTTCCTCAGGGACTGACCAAAAGCCGGCTCTGACTTATCCTCAAATACACTCTAGCAATCTCTCATATTCGTACACACTTCCTCAGCTTAGGAGTTAATGCTTCAAACATTTAACATTCCCTGTCTCCTCATAAGGATCTAAGATAGCCTTTTGTTCATCCTCGTTACTACTAGCTTCTGAACAAGTCGTCACACAAGTTTCAGGCACGCCTCTAGTTTACCATGGCTTAAGGATATTTACATAATACGTTCGTTCTATACAACTTCTTCATCCCCTACATCTACCTCATACGTCACTTTACATCTTATCGACCTTGCTGCTAAATTGTTTTTATTTATTGGGTCCAATAAAGCAACTAACCAATTTACCTTAAGTTCCCATTTATCCACATTCTTCTGAACAGCTTTAACCATTCATTCCTGCCGTTTTGTTAAACTTTGCCTCAAGTTTTTCACATATACTAATACATTTTTAATAAATATAATGGACCCTTAACATCTTTACCGTATCTCAAAAGGTAAAAATCCTGTTGTAGCTTGAGGGACTTCTCGGTACGTAAATAGCACAAAAGACAATATCACATCTCACTTCTGACGCCACCTTGTTACCACTGAGCTTCAACTTTATTAAGGTTGTACTTATTCCTATCAAGAATTGACTCAAACTAATATACATAGCAAACTGCTGTTTATTTCTGTAATCAACAATCCATAGATTTAGAAAGCAGTATATTACTTCTGTCTTTTCCTCTCTTTCTCTCGGTTTATTCGGTCTTATTAATATCTCCCATTTTTCCTCTTCTGTTAAGTGCCTGTTTTTTTATAACCTTTCCTCTAAAACTATGGCAACAGGTCGTTTTCTTTTATAGCATGACACCTGTTTCCCGTAATTAGGAATATACGCTTCATAATCACAAGCTAGCAGCTTCCAAATCCGGCCATTACCTCCAATAATGTATCAACAACTTGAAATACTTTAGTACCCTGGTCCCTTAGAATATAACCTCCAAATCCGGCCGTTACCTCCCATAATGTATCAACAACGTGAAGTACTTTAGTACCCTGGTCCCTTAGAATATAACCTCCAAATCCGGCCGTTACCTCCCATAATGTATCAACAACTTGAAGTACTTTAGTACCCTGGTCCCTTAGAATATAACCTCCAAATCCGGCCGTTACCTCCTATAATGTATCAACAACTTGAAGTGCTTTAGTACCCTGGTCCCTTAGAATATAACCTAAAGTCGGCTAGTCCTTTAGAGAATAACCTAAAGTCGGCTAGTCCTTTAGTTAAGAATTTCTGATGTGAGACGGAAAAAAGAGAAATATTCAATTAACCCTCCCGCCTTCGGAAGTGATTTCAATAATTGACGACCAAAAGTTGTCACGGGAAATTTTACAAATGAAGAAATAGAATAAAATAAATATAAATACAATGAATTAGATAACTTAGTAATAATACATTATTATTGAACTTTTAAAATTATTTGAGGGTAAAATGTGCAGATTTTCAATATATATATATATATTAGAGGAAATATCAATATCATAAAAAAATAATGTTTACCTTCTACTGTAATATTCAAGCGTATTAAGAGCCGCTTTAGAACACAATAAGTAAATATCCTGTTTTGACAATTCTAAGCTGGAAAGATGGTGTTCCCATTGAAATGTCTTCATAATAACGCTTGCCAGAGCCATACTACGTTGGAAGTTTCCTGTATAAATAGTACGGAAATATATTTATAAAACATATTTAGATATTTCTTTCCTGTTGAATCACGAATTTCTATGCCTATATTTCACACTATTTTAGTGCTATTCATTAAGTGTCAGAAGGCTAGAAATAAAGTACAATAACCTAAAAAAAGACAGAATTAAAAACAAAGATATTAACATTTTCTTCGTTGAAACATTTGTAGCCAACAAGTTACTGTATAATGCCACATTTTTCCTTATTATAGTGTTTTCATATAAGCTACACAATGGGCTACCTGTGCTCTGCCCACCACGGGTATCGAAACCCGGATTCTAGCGTTGTAAGTCCGCAGACATACCGCTGTGCCACTGACGGGTGTTTTCATATAATACTGGCCCGGCATGGCCAGGTGGTTAGGGAGCTCGACTCGCAATTTGCGGGTCGCGGGTTCGAATCCCCGTCGCACCAAACAAGCTCGCCCTTTCAGCCATGGGAGCGTTATAACGTAACGTTCAATCCCACTATTTGTTGGTGAAAGAGTAGCCCAAGAGTTGGCGGTGTGTGGTGATGACTAGCTGCCTTACCTCTAGTCTTACACTGCTAAATTAGGGACGGCCAGCGCAGATAACCCTCGTGTAACTTTGCGCGAAATTCAAAAACAAGCAACAAACAAACATATAATACTATATCCAATATTAACAATATATTCAATTATGCTTTAAGAGTTACAACCACAATATTACACATTGTCTAAAATGGACAAGATTTCGGACAAAAGGCCACTGAAGAAGCTCAGCTGTGGTTTTGGTTCATTATAAAAGGCCGAACAAAGAAACTGTGATGGTATGTGCTGCTGGCTGGTGGTCTTCTCTCTGATCAAAAATTAGGAACTACTATACTTAATTCCTGTTTTTTATAATTTACCTGTTTAGTATAAAATATCGTTCAGATTAAAAGTTCCAGTTTCGTGTTATTTGTTTAGCTAGGTAGCAAACACCCTATGATTTCTATTTCCTACGGTTTAAAACAATTACAATTGACCATGAATGTTGCGTCCTATAATGTTAAAAATACCCACAAAGTTATCCATAATTACTTAAGCTATAACATAAACAGACTTTTTGCTGATACCTTTATAATGTCAAATTCAAAATTATATAATAACAACCTTTCTACAGACACTGAACTTAAGTTTGATCTGTCAAATATGCACAATAAAACAGACTTTGATAGAAAGATATAATACAGAGAATACTCACGTTTGTTAATTTCTTCTTGAAGTTCACTGACTACATCGGCAATTCCACTAGTGATGTTATTCTGTGGACACTCTATGGTCACTGAAGTCGATGAGCTACTACAAAGTTTATTCCAATCGCATACATAAACAGAGACGAGCAGCACTTCTTTTGTATTTTGCCCTGTTTAAAACAGAAACACATATACAAGCATAACTGAAAACTGTTTATTCCAATAGGATTTACAGTTGTTATTGATTTTTTTATATATATATTCATTTAGAAACACTAATTTCTGATATGGATAACCAGATAATCTGTAGGTCTATATATACATTGTATTCAATATTTTACCGATATGGTCAGTGTTTTCTCCTATGAAACATTATGTGGAGGAAATTATAAAAAAATAAAATGTTCGGGTAAGCTTTCAGTCAGATTCAACTCTGTTTTGTTGACAAATTAAGTCCATCTTCCAAAATGTAATTACGTCCAACTATAAATAGTTATTGATATCCAAAATGTAATTACGTCCAACTACAAATAATTATTGATATCTTCGTGCATTTAAAATATGCAAGTATGGAATATTTTAAAAAGAGACAATTCTTTAAAGATTATTGTATATAGTAACAAATCTATATTTTCCTTCACGACAAGAATTCCAGTTTCAGGTACAATGATTTCCTAAAGATAAGTTAAGCAAGCACATCGAGAATAGGTTTACTTATGTCTAAGCATTCTTATGTATGGCATGAAAGAATCGCCCGAGAGTGGCTTTTCTGCAATCCTACATACAAATACTGAGTGTTACGAAACGAACACAAACATTATGGTTTGTAGAATACCTCGTGGATTTCGGATTGTATAGGATGTTATTAGGAAAGCCAGATTCTTGGTCATAAAGTTACGTATATAAACATAACTGTTTTTCTCATCACTGCGAGCTAACATTTCTTCAATTTTCAAGTAGATGGGTTCTTTTTCAAAGTGAAACACAAAGTCGGAAATTTTATTAGTAAGGAAATTAATTGATAATTAAAAGGAAACCAGAGCTTCCAAAAGTCGAGATAATGATGCTGGTAGAGCACATTGGGAATGAACAGTCTCATCCAAGGTTGCCCAGGACCGGACATGTCAAAGACCTTCAGTTAAAAATAGCAAACGAAGATACCACTGTACCTGATGATGACAAAACCTTGTCGAAACGTTGTACATTTGCTGTCATGTTAAACTTATATTAAAGTTTTTCTTCATTACCCATTTAAGCCGTCTCCAGCCATTATTACCACTGTAGAATGACATAACTCTGATTACTTTTTTCGTATCGGTGTGAATTTATAATCCCATTTTCGCATTCTGAAAATTTTGCAAATATTCTGTGATTGGCTAATATAGGGTGGCTTGGATCCTTTGGTCAGTATTAGTCGTCTTTAATTAGCAGACAAGTGAAGTTCACAAGTCTTCGTTCTGCCATGGAGACTTGCTTCAAGCTTCTATTCTGCCATGGAACTAGTTCGACCATACTTAACCTTCGTGTTAGGTTCAATTTTTAAATGTTAAAAGTTGTACTAGAAAATGCAACTAAAGTCAGATATAACTGGTATTATTTCCTCGCTAATAAAGTGATTCAACTATTGTTGAGAGTTCTAGGCACTCTATTGAAGTGAGAATTTAACTATTAAAATGAAATTTTATACAGCGTTATCACTTGTATGTTTCAAAACCCTTACATGTTTTGCGATATTCATAATCTCATCCTGGGTTCCTTAAACTTCACGTAAACATCTTCAAGTTGGTAATGTGTACTCAAAACCATGGATTGCATATTCCAAGTGTTTAATATATATTATTATATTACTTGGAACAAGTATTTCTTCTTTCCCTTCAATGTGCCCATTACATGAGTGTAGTAGCCACTCTAACAAGAAATTCAGCAAATGATTCATTAAAAGGAATGAATATCAATTTTGGCTTGAAGAAACCAAAGTTTCACAGTGGACAAAGACAATTTTATTTACTTTAGAGCGTTAAAAATATGAAATAACATGATGCACCCATATCTGTATTTACAGATGTCAGGTATCTTACAGCTCATTGAGAAATCTAAACTATACTGAGAAAATCAAACACTGTGTAATTACACAGGCCTGCGATGGTTTTATTGTCTTGAAAATTTCACATGTTCTACAGTAATACCTGTACGCTGAATCCGAAAATGATATAAATTTTTCTCCATCACGTACAGGTTTTTCACAAACGTCATATGTACTTTTACATAAGTGAATAATTTTCATAGAAATCGGGTCACATTTTGTTATGCTTAAAATGTTGACAACCACTGGATATAGATTTCTCTAGACCAATCGTGACGTGAGTCTTATCGATCGTTCTAGATCCTACGAAAAACACACCACTAGTATATAAACGATTAACAGGTCGCATGACGTAGGTGTCATTTCTGGATAGTATTTGTTTTTGCGTGCACTTTGACATTATTATTTTCTTTTCAATATTACTTATTCGTCGCTATGGCAACAAGAGGTTGTGTAAATGACCCAAACATATTCTGATATATTTGTGGTAAATTTGTTGTAAAGAAACAAAGGGAAAATATTACAGAATTCGTCCAAAAAGCGTATTTCTAGGAGCTCAGTATATGAACCAAGTGAGTGTCGATTGTTCATTGATTCCCCAAATGAGATCTAAAAGGTGTTCTCCTTCACAATGGTCACATACATGTATATCTGTTCCTATTACTCATTCGATTCACTTGAAGGAAACGTACGAAAATCTCGAACTTCTTCTTAATAGGGTCAAATACAAAGAACATGGTTGGCTACTTTGTGGAGAATTAAAAGTCCTTGTTGCTGGGTCAACAATCTGGTTATACAAAGTTTTGTGAGTGAATGGGACAGCAGCAGATCACGAAATCAGCGCTGGGTGAAGTAGCAATGGCCACACAGAGTCAGCCTGATACGAGGATCGAAAAACATTGAATCTGAAAGTTTGATTGATACAAAGAAAGTCCTATTACTTCCACTTCACGTAAAACTGGGTTTGGTGAAGTAATTTGTAAAGGCCTTAAACAAAGATGGCGACTGTTTCAAGTATCTATGTGGGTCATTCCAGCTGTTCAAGAAGAAAAAATTTAAGAAAGGATTTTTGTTCACTTTCAGATTAGGAAATTGACTTCGGATGAACAGTTCGCAAGGAAAATGAGAAAAGTTGAAAAGAAACGTGGATGGTCTTCAAAGATGTTATTGACAAATGTTTAGGAAACAAAAAGAACCCAAGTCACGAAAATATTGTCAATAACATGCTTGATAAATTCAACGAGTTGAGTTGTAATTTGAGCTTAAAGGTTCATTTCCTACACTCCCATATTGACCATTTTCCTGAAAATCTCGGTGCCGTCAGCGATGAACAAGGGGGAAAATTTTCATCAAGACCTCAGGGAAATGGAGAAGAGGAATCAGGGAAAATGGAACATCAGCATTATGACTGATTAATACTGATCATTCAAACGAGATGCTCCAGATGCAATACATAAAAGAAAAACCACAACACGTAGGTTTCAGACTAAAAGACAAAGATTTCCCAACAAAAAAATCAGGATGAATGAGGATGCATATTCGTTTGTTGTTCCATTTTCTTCAGTTTGTTTGTATTTTTATTAACAAACACAATACTAAAAAATTTCATTTTGGTAAACAAAATAATAATTTGATCTACGTAAGAATTTTTTCTTCTTTCCGATTTGTAAAAAAATCCTTGCCTGATGAAAAAAAAATAATATTATTTTCGAAATCTGCGTGATTGAATTGGGAAATATCCGTTATTAAAACCAAAACAACTTTTGTGACGTTTAAATTCGCAGGCCTATGTTATTTGTACATGGCTGTCTTTCCCAGAATGCATTTGAGATGCATGTTACTTTGTAACTTTCATTGAGAAATATGGTAAAGACAAAATATTACATGCCTTTACTCCATTCAGAAATTTTAATGACTAAAAAGCCAATTTGGTGAGGCATAAAGAATGCTTTTGCAAAGCCCCCCAGTAGCACAGCGGTATGTCTTCGGACTGACAGCGCTAGAAACCGGTTTTCTATGCCCGTGGTGGAAAGAGCACAGATAGCCCATTGTGTAGTTTTGTGCTTAATTACAAACAAACAAAGCCTTTGCAAAACCAAATATAGGAAGCCCTTGAAATATCAAACTGGGAAATGTGCAACAATCTTTAACTAGCTCAAGAAGACGATAAAAAAAATCCAAAAATGGTCATGTTGAGAGGTGTTCGCATATACGCCAACAAATGTAAATGAAAATGTTTGAACATTCTCTGAACAAAAAACGTTCATATTCCTAAATTAAAAGGATAAATATCTGTACATACCACACAGTTAAAATGTTCTAGCTTAAAATATAACATAAACTCATGAAAATAATTCATATTTTGATTTCATCAACCAAAAAACTAACCAGATAAATTCAAAATTTAATTTAATTGGAAATTTAAAATTTTTGTTTTTTAGGGTAGAATGATAATGATGAGGCAGCTTAAAACTTTGAACACCAAGGAGAAAGAATTGTTTTTGGATGTTGTATTTATTTCATAGTTGGTAATTGCAAAAGATGAAAACACATAAACCTTTTACTGATTACTTAAATCCAATAAAAGAAAAACTTACCACAGGGCATTCTCACATTATGTAAACGTGGAACGTGACCTTTCACTCTTGCTATGGTTATCTCTTCAGGGACATTTGGAATCTGGTAAACAAATCTATAACTAAGTGGATGATTATCAGCTTCCGTGAACCAGCCCTGAGTAGCATCAAGCGTGAATTGCGTAAGGAAAGCAAGACCAGATTTTGGTGAAACCTGTGTTATATAGAAAATTCATGATTTATCAAAATTTAAAACGTCGAAAGTAAAATAAAATTTATGGCCAACAGATTGATTTAAAATTAAAATTAAAATAATCATTAATTTATTCTGCTGAAATAAAATGTAACAAACGCTATAAAATGTATTCATTTATTTTGTGCTTAGAAATCACTTCTGAAAAATAAGTACATCCGCTAAAATGCACACCCGATTAAGTTATAAATTGATTATTTTTAATGCCCGAAAAATTTAATACCAAAGAACGATTTAAATATGAATATCATTTTACATTATTAATAACTAAAGTTCTCAGGTAGTTATAAAGACATGTTATGAAATATTTTTAATAAAAAATCTCGAGACTTTACAAAAGTAAAACTCAAATAAATAGCATCACTCAGAATCGTGTTCTTTTGAATCTTGTTTTTAAAGTATACGTACTTTACGAAGGATGTGCGAAATACTTTAGAAAACTTATACATCACTTTAGAATATTTCTAGAGAAAGAAGTTTTATCCAAAATTAACCAACAAAAAAAGCATTATAGTAACCAGTGCAACTCTCGCAAGTATTTTTACATTGTTAACACCACTACTACATGATCACACATCTTTAAACTTTATGAAGAAGGACAGATAGAAATGTGTAGACTAATAAGTACGATATACATCGTTATCTGTAGCGCAAATTTTAATAGTATAAATATGATACGTCTTATTGAAGTACAAGTCTTTGATTGTTGAGCGTCATTTCGTAATACAGCAGAAACAATAAATATAGTAAATCTGTGCATAGGTATAATATTAAAAATTAAAAGCAGTAGGATGTTAAATAGTTGCGCAATAAATAAAATTTACTAAAAAATGGGGAACACCACTAAAACGAGAGATCTGTAGGTTTAGATGGTGTATAAGTAAGTATTCTCCTAGTTCGATACAGAAAAAAAAAACAACTTAAAATCGCACTTGTTATCATGTCTTTTTTTTTCTTGATAGTGTGTCTGCAACAGACTTGATTAGTATAAACGTAACCCTGTCTGCGGGCTTACAACGCGAGAATCCGGGTTTCGATACCCGTGGTGGGCAGAGCACAGATAGCCCATTGTGTAGCTTTGTGCTTAACTTCAAACAAACAAACATTGTTCCAACAAGTCCAGTTTTCCCCTAATATTTGCCTATTAAATATTAATGAAGTTGTTTATATAAATACGTTCTCTATCCTTATTTAAGATAATGGATGAAATAATGTTTATAGATTCTAAAGTTTATCTTTTGCGTCATGAGTTACAGAAGAAGCTTTTACAAATATACTTCGTAGTTGTTGATAGTCATTTTTCCATACAGGAGGGATTTTTTTCTTAGCCCACAATAATTCATAATTGAAAAAAGATCCATGTAGTTAATACATTTGTGAAAACATTTTATGCTCAGAATACGGTAACGAGTCTTTGTAATTGAATAGCGGGTTGTCTCAGCAGATATACATATATATATAACAATTCAGTTTATTTGGACAGAATCATTTACTTATTTGCCCTTTTCTGTAAATCACCTTTAA
>NW_013668080.1:142795-161632 GCF_000517525.1 Limulus polyphemus
TAGATATAGATATATATATATATAGATAGATATAGATATATATAGATATATATATATATATAGATATAGATATATATATATATAGATAGATATAGATATATATATATATAGATATAGATATAGCAAAAAAGGGTACCTCATTGTAAAGGCGTCACCTAAAGTGAAACATAATTATTAGTTTAATACAAGAAAAAATGGTGTACCGTTAAACACAACTCATAAAGCAAATAACTGATAATTTCACTGTAGGTAAATACTATAAGTCGTGTTTTCGTCCAAATTGAAAAGTATTTGTTCTTCACGTGGACTTAGGAGGAAGCAAATATTCGATACGTGTGAGTTGTTTTTTATAATGTATTTTCATTATTGTTGTAATATTGTTTTATTTCTGAAAGATACTTTAAAAACTCTCTTTGAGGTTCTTTTTGCCTTTCTGTTTCGGCTTTGTGATGATCATACCACAAATGGATATTGATAAAATTTAATGTTTGTGCACTGTGTTGTGAAAAACAAATACTCTGATAAGAGTTGGCTACTAATCTTTATCTAAGATTATGCGTATAATTAATACAAGTTTTGTAGCCGTGGTCGTGAATTATTTCATTCACTAAAGAACTAGCAAGTGAAAGTAGGAACTTTCAAGATTAATATTTTTATCGTTTCCTACCCGAGCTCATTTTTGCATCAAACAGTTAGAGTCGCCATAGTTACGTGTCACAAAGGCAGGGGAAAAGAAGGATCTGAACATTTATTAGGAAGGTTGAAAATAAATTTAAAACAAGAAAGGAAAACTATTACCACTATGATACCAAAAACACTTAACTCAAACAACAAATAAGTAACCTACTGATTACAAACAAGACCGAATAATAGGCGTTATGAAACCTCATCATTTTAAAGCTACAAGAATATAACTAGTAAATACAGCAGTAGTGTTTAAATAAGAACTATTATTTATTTATTTATCTATTTGTAACTAGCATATTCATGGTCTTCAAAACAGCTGTTGCATGACCCAGAGTCTCCATTATATGTACTGACAATACAGTTATCATATGACTACTCAGTTTAGACAGGATTACAAAATTCATGAACAAAAGTTAGCCAGTTACACAATTCACAAGAGAAATAGAAGAAGACAAACTCCTATTCCAAGATGTAACACATCATTATTATATCACAGAAACGTGTACTAAAACAATTCAACAGTGCAGATAAGGATGTCGTAGAAAACCTGGTCTCTAGAACGAACAGGATCTGTAACATCTCATTCTAAGAAAAGTGAAAAAAGGATACCACTTTGACAACATATATCTTGAACAATTGATCAAGAGAAAATAAAAATAAACACTAATACCAAGCATGAAGAAAATTACAGACGCAGACATATTCTCTAATGTCAAGAACATGCATAAATCAGAAAAGTATTTAGAAACCACAATATAATACGATCGCAGTTAGCATACTTTAAAAATACGTGAATACCTAATCTAATGAAAAGTCACCTTTTATAACATCCCTTGTGAAAATAGACATCATTATGTGGGGAACAAAAAAAACGATCAACAAAAGTCAGAATTCGAGGGTATTTAAGGTTATTTATTGTGATCTATTTTCTAATAGTTGATTGTGTCAAAGAAGAAGAAGATCATGCAATAAAATAGAATAATATTAAAATATTTGGATAGGAGGAAGAAACGATAAACGTTCAAGCTAGCATATAAACCAGTGAAATTTGATACTTCTATGGTAACCATTTAGAATATTTATCAGAATTTCCCCAATGATGGAAGCATTTAATAGCAAATTTAAAAGTTAGTAACTGATTTGTAATTTTGCATTGGATTATGTTTTTATAATAACAACCATACCGATTGATTCTCAATCGTTACATCCTTAACAACACTATTTGAAAACGAGCTTTCATAGATAAAACAATTTGTTTAAATGTATTCCTAAAATCAAAAGTGTCAACTTTCTTAGGTGGTATGATTTATTTCATTTTCAGGGACAGTATATATGTTTCTCTATTACGTATGATATCTGTTATTGTATACTCTACTTATACCCATTAATATAAAATATTTATTGTGTTTAAAATATAGTGATGAACAAATAACACAGAATATTAAAAGTCTTTTCAAGAACCAAGATATTTCAAGAAAAATTACACAAATGTAAATCGGTTTAGATATTTCCGAATTGTTAATGCACTCAAATGGGACTGAGATTATACAACGCAATCACCACATTCTTGTATACTTACTTTAATGACGTTTTATCTAAAAACAGAGCCTTTAGTTACTTACCTTTAAAATTCCATTCCTCGGAGGATTTCTAAATAACACTTCCACACACTGGTTTTTATATGATACGTCGTGCCCGACATGAACAACAAAACATTTTGTTTGTCCAATTTTTTTACAAGACAAAAAGGAATAGTAAAGAGGAACGGACACGTAGCCATAGAAATTAACTAATTTATAATATGGAATAGTGCTGCTTCTATAAGAATCTGAAAATAAAAATATTTATTAAGTTAGAGATTCTCTTTCTAGGTAAGAATTCAGTTCTACAAATTCAAAAGATAATTATAAAGCAGTTGAGTTTGTTACCTTGTAACAAATTTAGAGCCACGCTACGTCATTAAAATCCATATCGCCAAGTTCAATCATGCTCTATCTTATGACCGTGTATCTTGAGAGTAGACTTGTAAAATAGTTTTAATTGTTTAGGACTCTATCGTGGAGCTGTCATGTCCAAAGAACCCTATCCCTCCTTGCTTGCCTTCCATAAGTCATGTTATGTACGAGAACGGTAGTTTCCTAGCATCTGCTTCAACATTCCGAGTGCACAGAAATCCATAGACGTTGCATCCAGTGACTAAACTGACACGGCTTCGTGTGGAACAACATTAATACCAGTTTCATTTTCTCCATCTGCTTGAAGTATGCGATAGTTTAAGGGGATATATGATTGGAAGTCTTATCTTAGTGAACCAATACACTGATGATCGCTTTTATCATTGAACTTTGTATTTGTTGGCTCCAACCCCCTAAAATACGAATATTTTACTTTTCATGCCTTGTCGCAGGCCTCATTTATAATAGTCCTTTATTTTCTTAAGTCATTAAGTAATATTATGAGATATTCGTATTTTGGAAATTTTTATCTCCGATCTAAACAAATTTTTACAGTCTAAGTGCATGAATATTTTACGTTGGAAAATGTTTTTACATATCCTTTCCAAAGGCGACTAATTTCCTGTGGCATCACACTCCCTTCATCACCCCAGTCAAACAAAATATAGCTCTGTTACACGAAATTACACCACGCCTCTAAATCGAATTGGGTTATCAGGTGGCTTGCTTTGCGTATTCAAAATTGTTCTAAGATAACACTCTCAACCTTGCAATGGTAAAGAATCGATAACATGTTGTTTTTTTTCAAATGAGACGAAACTTTAACAGATTTTTTCTCAGCCTAAATTTAAAGAAGGCAGTCCGTTACTGCTGATAATTGTGCTAAAACGACTGAGGCGCTGAATAATATGTAATGGAAATGCTAAAATCTCATTTTTGACATATTTTATTTATTCTAAGTTCTAGCCAGAAATTCAAATGTATCTTTAGAAAATATAGATTTCACTTTATGGTTTAATCTTCGTATCAATAAGAAGATAGAATATGTTCTAATTGTTTCAAAAGTTACTGAGGCATATTTTCTGCTACTTCATATCACAGTTTTTGATTGGAGGTTGTGATACACTCCACTTCTTTAAACCTCTGCAAAGTAACTCTTTTTGGATGATTTTACTACAGTCCAATCTAGATGGGCTTTTATGTTGCTCTAAATAGGCCGCATATGCATTAATTAATCAGTTTTGATTTATTTGATAAAAAATACTTGTAATAAATCGGAAAGATACACAAGAAAAATTATGTTTGATCAAAATCTCGCGAAATATGGAAGACGGTGTAAACACGAGGAATACTTACATTTTGAACGTAATGTAATATAATCTAATTATTTAAATTTGCTTTCAAATTGATAGAATTTATTTTCAATATTTTTTACTGTCAAGTTAATAATATTTGAATAATGTATGAGTTCTAAATATCTGACTTGCATTTTATAACAGCTTCCTCACATATACAATAAATTGTAGAGACTCAGTTTGCATGATAAAAACACATTCATTAGCATGTTAGGTGCTTGTTTGAGTTGGTTGGTTGATTGGTGTTTTATATCGCAAAGCAGCAAGGCTATCTGCGACACTTGCTTGAGACATACAAATATAGTGATATCATAGTTAGTTGTAAAACAATGGGTATGAGCATATACCCCCTCAACTTCCAAAAGGGATATGGGAGTGGGTTTCCATGTAAATAGAACCTTGTTATCATGCACTTACTTTGTCTGACTGTTCTGGTATGTCTGTAGTCAGAGTCTGTTAACTTTTTCAATCGAAAAGGACTATATTTGCCTCTAGGGAAGAAGATATGATAACTAACTACTGGTGATAAGTCGAGGAAAAATTAATTTGAACAGACTTGTAAAGAGCAATAACAGTCAGCCTGTGTTCAAACTGGATTTGACAACCTCTAATAATGCCATGCAAAGTATATCTCAAAACTGTCATAAAAAACACACGTATCTTAGACCCAAAATGAAAAGCACAGCTCCATTAGGGTTAAAATCACAAAACGCTTGCACCGAATAATTGGAAGCGCATATCTGTTTGTTATGGTTGCTTTTCACCCTTTTCTTTAATAGCGATACAATACTGTACTATAAAAATGATAAAATTAATACTCTACAATTGACACGGTTTATCAACAATGCAAGCTACAGATGGCTGGTGAATTGGTGTCAGAACATGATCTTATAGCTGAATTTGGGATCTTTGGTGCGTTTGGAAGGGGAAATAATATCCATAGTTTGCTTGACTGTATTTGCAGATAACCCCGAAATACTGCATTTTTCCTGACAGACAAGGCGTTTTCAAAACAATAATTCAACCATATTATTATCCAAAATCATTCAGAACCAGAATAGAAGTAACTTTAGACATTATCCTTAGTTAGCGTAATTAGATATTTCAACACAGTTAAGCATTATTTGGATGAACTTTAGCATGTAATTAATGATACTAGATCCAATGGCACATGTTTGTTTTCAATAAATTAACCAGAAAATATATATATTGTTTGTTTGCTTTTTGAATTTCGCGCAAAGCTACACGAGGGCTATCTGCGCTAGCCGTCCCTAATTTAGTAGTGTAAGACTAGAGAGAAGGCAGCTAGTCGTCACCACCCACAGCCAACTCTTGGGCTACTCTTTTACCAACGAATAGTGGGATTGACCGTAACATTATAACGCCCCCACGGCTGAAAAGGCGAGCATGTTTGGTGTGACGGGGATTTAAACCCGCGACCCGCAGATTGCGAGTCGAGCTACCAAACCATCTGGCCATGCCGGGCTGAAAATATATATAAATCTATCTATATTTCATATAGTACCAGCCATCTTTAAGCTAATAATATATGTTATTTATACTAGGAATAATCAACTTTATTTGAGCAAAGTAAAAATAATTATATTTCAAAAACTAAGAAAGATGTGTATTAATTAATACCTTATGAAAACAAATAGATGATCTAATCTACTATATCACGCAAAATTAAAAACAACTATTAAAGTAGGCTATGTTCGTAAAAATAATTGAATATATAAGATTTATTATTTAGTAAATACTATACTATTGATTGATAAGTTATTAATTAGTTTTGACAAGTAGATAAATAATAATTATCATAATACATATAATTCAGAAAATTGATATAGATTTAAATGTGCGATTATCAGATCGTCTTTATTTGAATCATTCTTTAACTTTTATTATGTAAAAACCATATTGTTTGTGTGGTTTTGCAAAAAATACGAAAGCATAACATCTAATTGTCCCACAAAAAGCGTATTCTTAAATTAGTCAAAAGTTTTTCTATGTTTCTAGAGGTAATAATGGTAATCTTTTGAAATAAACCATGAACATATTTACCTTTTTGAATTAAACTCCAAAATAAATATTTTAGAACATTGCTACGAAAAATAGCGTTTAACAACGGGGTTCGGCTAGGTTCAGTACTACGTTGAATGATTACTTCAACACCATCCTGGTTTTCTTTAAGTTCGACAACACATGTGTGATTGTTCTTCCGAACGTCTTTGGATACCATAAGCGTGAACTTGTAACTAAGGAACAAAAAATGTTCAAACTGTAACGTTGAAAAACTGGTAGCAACGCAGTCAAATCTTTAATTGTTAAACTATATGTGCATTATTTATTGTTTTGGTATAATTAATGAAATATTGTGCTGAAAATTACCAAGCAAGTATAATAAATTTCGGCCATTTAGAATTCAAAAACGTTTATTGTTTATAAATCAATTCGTAGAAGGATATTCTAATGGTATTCTTATTGTTAGTGAAATGTGTATCTTCCAACTAGCTGGTAAAATACTCAAAAATAGTTATGACCGATAAGAGTTTGCTTTCAAGTTGACGAAAACTAATGTCATTTTCAACTGATGTATAGTTTTAAGTTATCATCTCACATTATCAAATGTGGATTGTGCTAACAACTACCATCAATTTTTGGTTTCAGTCGGTTCTTACCCTATTTGTTAGAAATTAAATAGTTTAGAGTACTTTTACCACAAATTTGATAATCCATTACTCAACGTAAATCAAAGATTTTCAGCAATTTCCTAAACACGGTTATGAAAGGGATGCTTTAATTCCCACCTTACGTGAATGACGCGTTTCTTGCATCGCTAAACTTTTGTGAATGGCCTAATGAGAATACACACAAACTATGTTTAAATTTTTATGTGGAGTTGAATGAGACTCTTTATTTCTTGAAAAGAAAAAAGAAAACAAAGTAATCTGTTGTCACGACAACATAAACATGTAAATAACATTAAATTGTTATATTAAAAGATTTGCAAGAAAAGAAATAAAAAGGGCAGTTGTTTCTCTGTTTATTCCTTAAATTAGAGGTTCTTTTTACTTCTTTTTGCTGCTGTAGATATGAATAATCTTCAATTGAATGAAACAAATTTCCTTTAATTTCAAAACAGTGTCCCCCCTTCTGGAACAGAGGTAAGTTTAAGGACATTTAAGCAAAAATCCAAGGTTCGATTCCCCCTGGTGGAAAGAGCACAAATAGTCTATTGTGTAGCTTTCCGCTAAAAACAACCTAGAAGCAGTTCGACTTCATTAGATGTTTATTTAATAAAGTTATCATATCTCTAATTGGATGCCTATTTAACTTAAGTTTGGATCACGTGCGTGTGCCCTGTGTATAGTCGATTTTCAGAGTGATTTTTTCTAAATATTTCCTAATAAACCACTAAAACTATAATCCGTAATCAGAATCAAGACAACAGATTCTTTAAATAATTGTAGTTTGAGCATAGCATAAGAAAGGCATCATATATTACTGATACGAATATAAATTAATGTTGAATAGTTTTGCTATACAGATTATTATAAACAGTAATAAAGACAATTAATACTATAAAGTCATTATCAAATCATGAACTACTTACAGTCCAGGATTTAATAATCCACCCGGAATACATATAGATGGCGCTGTAGTTTCTTGCAGCCATTGTTCTAGCGGAATGTACCCTCTACCGTCCCTGTCACGAACATAACATCCATTACTATTGTTTTTTGAACAGATCCATAAGAATTTCATTTCTCCTTGTTGTCGTCCCAAATCAGCAGATAATGAACCATCTATACAGAAGGTTTGGTTGAAATAAACTTGATATAAGGATGGAATAAATGCCATAAGTGGAGCTGTTGTTGTTTTCACAGTTATAGATGCATTAGTCGAAAGAAGGCCCGGATAATTTGCCAAAACTGTAAAACAAATGCAATTAGGTTCATATGGCCACTAGAATAACATGTAAACATATTTTTACAAAGCATCATTGAAGGTCCACCCACTCTGCTAACACAACACTATGTACTGATAATAATTGAAAAAAAAACAGTTATGTATTCAGTTCTATATAATGCTAGATAAAGTAAGAGTTGTAAATACAAAACATTTATTACATTTGTCATAGCCTTGAAACTGCATTAACTGTAGGGTAACCAGTTGATGATAACAATATACAGTAAAAATGATATGAAAATTTAAGTTTATAAATAACAAGCTATTATGTCACTTTATGCACAAATCATCGTTTTAAAGAAAGATGTTTAATTAGTTATCTTATCAAAACTAAGTTCCACATTGATATCTGTTGGGCAGTAAAATTACTATATAAATTCAAACAATCCTAAGATACATAAATATGTTAATTTCATCTGTCGTAACTGGGGCAACCGTAGCTTGTTTCTTCAAGTTTCTAATAATATCAAAAAATAATAACGTGTTCGGTACTTCTTATTTTATCTATAATTTGCATTTCTACGTGAAAAAATAACGTAACTGTTTGGCTTATTACAGAAAGAAAATTATATTGCTGTATAAAAACTAATAAATCTAGCTCCAATTAGTGCGACAAAGAAGACATCTTCAAAACAATGGAAACTTTGTTTCTGTTTCCTTTTACTTTGAAATATTAGAGAATAGTCTCTAACAACAAAATCTAAGTAGCCCTATGTTAAGATAAGAAACAATGAATAATATTGGGTTTTATTACCCTCTCTCGTGTTAATAGAACTTCTTTATTTCTGTAAAGCTTCTCAGATTGATTTATTTGTAAAAGGTTTGTTCTCTTAAAATGCTATTATTTATAACATCTTATTTTGATGCAGCTTTTTATTTCTTATACGCTAGTTCTTTTATATTAGAGATTTCACAGAACACTTTTTATAAAGAAAAACTTAAACTGTAATTAATGTTGAAGGCTCTGATACGATATTCTTCTATGATAACCAATTTTAGATTTAGAAATCAAATTGTTTCGACATGCTTTGTTTTAAAAAAACCAAGGTTTGTGCTATTGTTATTAGTTTACTACTTAAACGACATATTGAACTATTATGTTAAACAACTTTACAACAAAATAATTTACTTAAATTAACTAAGCAGAAAACAATTATTATATATTTATATACAAGCTAAGATACCAGTCATTTTCCGGGTTATGAATTTAAAAAATGTTGGGGTGGATGTTATGATGAATAACACAAAATTCCTAATTTTCACACAATTTATTTATAACACAACATATTACACTATTCATTATTACCTCACCAAACGTTTTGTATAAACTTTAAGAACTCAGTATGTATATACTTAAAACATGGTACACACTGTGGTATGGTCAGGAGAGAGGAAGATATAGCAGCCAAAGTAGTGGCGATAGGTGTGCTTTCTGTTACCCGCTTTCAACACCCAACTCTTAATGTCCTTCCACAGTGTTTTACATGATTACTTAATTAACGGTCATTGGCCGCAGAAGTATCTTACGGGCCGAAGTTGAAAGGTCACGGGTCAAAGTAGGAAGTAGGTATAACTCAAGAAACAACTCTTCATATCAGCCTTATGTTGACTGTTGGAGTATAAACTACAGATGAGCTGATGGCAATAGTAACGGCAATTTTTTTTTAGAAAACATTATTTGTTTTGTTTTTTGTTTTTGGTGTCAGAACGTGACGCCATCTATGAATGTAGTTTACGTTAACTTACGTCAAAGATAATAAATGCTGAATAACAGCAATAATTGGAGTGAAGGAGTTGTGAATCACTCAATAACATGTCCTTTATTCCAAACTATCATCCCACAAAGTTTGGTTTAGGTTGACCCAGCAACCTAATAGTAGATAGATAAGAGAAAAACAGACAGACACATAGATTTTTTTGTTGCTTTATGTATATATATATATATAGATAGATAGATAGATAGATAGATAGATAGATAGATAACACTCTTCCGTAAAGTTTACTGGAGAGCTAAAGAAACATCTTGCCTTTTAATAGAGACAACACTACTGAATGTTTAGATTTATTACTAACTTTTTATTTCATTTGTTTCTACAAAAAATTTACATTACACAGCCTTATGCTTATTAATTCCAGCAACTAATTAATCTCCTTGAGTCTAATCTCCCCAAAACGCTAGCTAGTTAAGTTTCCAAAGTTATAACACTTTTGACTTTGTGCTTAAAAGTGAACAAAACAAATTCCTTTAGTCTAAAGTATCTAATAATAAAGTAACCAGTTATGCTAATGAATGTCAGTCTAACTGAGAACTTAGATTCTTTGACAAATTTGTACCATGGATATATACTATCATTTTTTAATTGTCTTTAATAGTATTTTCAATGCTTGCATCTCAACAAGTTCTCACATCATTCTACCCACACAATGTTTCTAAATTTATTCTTAAATTTAATTTTAATAGAATTTTCAAATACAAACAAAAATCGAAAACATATTAATATAGAAAGAAATTCTAGGCAACAACACCTAAAGATTTGAGGCTGAAGAATTATGTTGTGCTTATCATAAGCTGTTTGCTTCAAAACTCAAAATCTTGTGTGGGTTGTGCTCTCTAGATGGTTATTATCAGCTACTTCAATTCAATATACAGAACTAAAATACATGCATTTATATATTAACTAGACCATCTCTCGCTGCAAACGTTTCAGCATTAGAAAACGCAACTTTCGTCCTCAGAACACTATTGAACTTAATGAAATCTTAATTTGCTTTATAATATGTGTTTTTATTCATTTAGATACTATTTGTAAATGTTAAGTGCGATATATAAATGTGGTAAGAACGTATATGGTGGGTTCACTCAACTATTTCGTTGTTTAGCTATTTAAAGTTATATTCATCTGTTGAACCTATATTAGACTATCGTTGCTCAATGTTCACTAATGCAGTGAAGCAGGTTTTTAACATACATATATAGACCACCCATCATCGTACTTTTGTACTTCATATAAGCTTATTTACTTTAAAGGTGACATGTTAGTGAGTTTCACTCCATTCCTAAATCAAATGTTATCATAAAAGCTATATAAATTTTTATTTTAAAAATATGATTATATCTTTTCTCGCTTTGCCTCGCTACTATAATATAACTAACATTTTTTTTATTTGATCGTATAATTACTGATATAGAAGCTTTCATGATGTACATCAACTGTTGTATTACCTTTCAAGATTTAACAGTTTAGTTGTTACCTTACTATGAATTCGAAGTAATAATAGGCACAACTTGCGATAAATAGATATCACGTAAATCGTGTTCAGAGTTCATTAACATTCTCATGTGTATGTCCAGTTCTGTGGTGTTATAATTCCATATTATGTTGATTTAAAGATAAATCTAACACCCTATGATTATGAGATGATGTAATCCGATGTCATGGAAACAAGTTTGTTCGGTGTGGGTCTTGAGAGAGAAATATAAAAGATTTGAGCTCAACAAAAGCAAAGAAAAAGCAAAAGATTTCAGAGCGAATGAATAAACCGAGAGAGAGGCGGAAAAAGAAAGTGATTTGCTGGCAATAAGAAACAAAATCTAGTTCTAACCTTATGTGTCATTGATTATAGTAATAAATAGAAATTTGTTATGTTTCATTAAATTGGTAAGAGTTCACTCCTTATAGAAATAAGTTCAGCTTTAATAAAGGAAAGCAAAGTGTGAGTATAACATAATCATAAGAAAGTAGCAAGTGATGTCCAAAGTGGTCCACAAAAACATAATACACATAGCCCATTGTGTAGCTTTGTACTACAAAAACAACACCTTATATAAAAACACATTTTTTTTTTACTTAACAAATGGTTAAAGTTATTATTTTTTCAACCAATCTCCTCAGAAAATAAATGTACCTGAAACAGTGATCTTATAGAAGGTACTTCCTCTCATTTCATACTTTGGAATCGTCAGCTGTGAACCCCCTAATATCGGTAATTTGAAATCAGAGGAATTCACACTCCACAGGATCTAGAATTCAAATACAAACTATATACGACTCAGTACTATATTATTACATTCCAGCAACTTCTCAATGACTAAAGAACAACTTTTAATAAGCTTTGAGCTTAATTTAAAGCTTTAAGTAACTTTGATATAATCTCAATGGCAGAATTTTAATATAAACTATATGACCAAAAAACAAAGAATTATTCATAGTAATTTAATAATCGTTAACAACTTACACAGAGCTTTGTTTGTTTTTAGAACAACGCCACACTGGGCTATCTTCTGTGTCCACCGCGTGGAATGAAACCCAGGATTTTAGTGTTGTAAGTTTGTAGACGTACCGTTGTCCCACTGGGAGACAACATACACAGAGAGAGATATACAATTAAAATAAAATAAACCTAGAATCTCTGTAAATGCTTTTATCAGAATACTTCACCGTTGAAAATACTTGAAATGTTTCTACATGTTACTAGTTTTTTTCAATTAGCTCCTCCCCAAGTGGCACAGCGGTAAGTCTGTGGATTTATAGGCTAAAATATAGGTTTCGATACTCGTAATGGGCACAGCACAAGTAGCCCTTTGAGGCCTGGCATGGCCAAGTGGTTAGCGCGCTCGACTCGCATTCTGCCAAATATGCTCGCTCTTTCAGCCGTGGGGGCTTTATAAGTTTCGGTCAATCCCACCATTCGTTTGCGATGGGTGGTGATGACTAGCTGCCTTCCCTCTAGTCTTTTGCTGCTAATTTAGGGGCGGCTAGCGCAGTTTGCGCAGAATTCTAAAAACAAACAAAAACAAAATCTTATGATTAATGAAAGGTTAAGAGAATAGTTAATTATACATATGCATCATTACGATAATAGTTAATGTATTTTATTCAAGACAATTGACAAATTGGTTACTTTGCAGGAAAGTTTGAGACTAGTAAATGACGTCATATACATGCTAAATCAAGATTTCTATTTAAAAATTCAAGAGTAACCTTGATCACATCAAGACCATGATCGGTATGAACCAACCCGTTTTTTTATCTCCCTACGGCAAACATTCTTAACACTTGTGATACCTTGTAGATACTCTATGATGTTGAAATACAAGATATATAACTGACATATTAATATTATGAGATGCTACTCCATGAATTTTATATCCTATCACTGTTATTTTCTATTTACTCATTTTAAAAGTGTGCCTGTAACCAAATTAATACAGTATTAATAGTCATTAGTTATTAATTGCAAATTACATGTGTATCTGTGTGAACGTTACAATAATCTGTAAGATGCCCTAAGTGGAACGTTTCGATATTCTGAAAGAGGTCTCTGCTAATGAATGTAACGGTACTACAAATAAAAAATTAATTGGTCGTTGTATGAGAATAGTTTACTTGACTTGTGATATGTAGCTATTGACATCTCTCTTCTAAAAGTGAAGAAGAATTAAATGAGTCCCTTTATTTCTGAACTAGTTATCTTGACAATCTTCCTTTTTAAAGTTTTGAAGTAAATACTTATTGCTCGTATCGGTTTCTTAAACCAAATACCTTACTTCCGAAATCCAACTGTGCTTTTTCAGTCAGAAACAGGCAGTAATTCAACTGATGATAATTCAAGAATCTGTTATGGTGTTAAATGGAAGCATGCATTCTTCATTCTGTTCTGTCGAGAAAAATCACACTATTTGGAATTATGGTTTGTGATTTCTGTAGCAGTTTTGTAATTTATCTCAGAAACTTCTTTGTGAATAGATCTTTTAAGCTCCATCTTGGACTGGCTCTGTTACATTTAAGATCCAGATTGTTTTTTGTGATCTACCAAATTCATGGAAGAAGTTACAATGTTCTTTGGCTCGAATGTATCGTGTCCTAATTCTATTAACGCAACAGTGAAGGTCCCTTTGTTTCAGTCAATGATTCTGCATTACTAATTCATGACTCTATCTATTATCAATGTTCTTGAACATACACAGGACCTTTCTGCATATCTCCATTATGATGCAAAACTACAATCCTTACCTCAACATTTGTTAATAGTCTATTATTCCCTCTTCTATATCATCAAACCTATATCATCATGGCTTGTTACAATTTCTACAAGTGTCCTTCACCTTAGGAAATTAGATACAATTGAGTTGAAACACTAATTTTATTTAAAAAATAACGGTCATGTAAGTTATCCATTGTACCTTTTGGGAGGCTTCAAATAACGTGAAAATAATTCGTTCGCTGTGATGGACTTTTCTTCTTTATCTGTTCACACGTCTCTTCTGAAACTACTGTTGTTATTGAGGAACCTCATTTGTTTTATATCCCGTGCAACATAAGCAATATAGATAATCTTCCGTGTATGCATTCTCGTTTAAGAAGGAAAGTTGTAAACCACGAAATAACTCAAGGTTAGTGTACGATCTGATTTGTCTCATCTTCATACAAAATTTTTGTAATTACTTTGTTATCATTGTTTGTTCATTCCTGCTTAATTCGTGTACATTTTGTGAACCACAGAATTTATTTGATTGATACAACCAAATCAGCATTCTCTGTTACAGTCGATACTTTGCCTATTCTATACCAATATTTTATTGAGGATATTATCAAGGCATTGGGCCAATCGGCAGAAGATTTCAGATGAGCAGAAGACTACAAACTTCTCCAAATTAATATCAAACTTTTCTGGATCCATGACCTTCTAGTATATGCGGTATTTATACAGACACATTTGTAATGACGCTCTACCCTGGCCATAGTTTTTCTACCCTTCTGCTGCTCTTGGTTGGTGAGTGACGAACGATTTGAAAATCAGTAACTTACATGACGACAGCAGCTAATATGAGTTCGTGGTGAAACATCATTTATTAGAACTACAGTTTGACATTTTTTGGCATTGAATGTCTAAAATTAATTAAGAGCATACATCCATTATAAGATAATTCAGAGATTTCATATACATTAATTTATTTCTTACTGAGCTGCTGTTCTTCAAACTCCACAGTATTATATTTATAGCAGTCAGAGACATATAAATATTATCTTTCACTTTACCTGATAAAACCTTGAAAAACCGTGTACTTTTTACAACTTCCTGATTTACTGTACATAATACACTATATATTTACTGTATAAACTACAATATCAAAAGCATAAATAGTACATTTTACTATACAGTGAAAACTTAAATAAAACTTAAACTTGCATTAAATTGTACATGTTGAAACAAAGAATGGTTACAAGTTTCCAGATACACGAAGTAAGTGTTGTCCCTTGTAGGATCTGCAACTTGAGGTCCAGATATGGAAAGGTAGATTTTCTCTTTTCCTGATTCTGGGTCAATTCGTTGCATTTGATGATAGTAAGTTTGCGAATTCATTCCTATAGGGTTCACTCCATAAACACTTAAAACGTAAGTGCTGTATATCTCCATCTAAGAAAGTAATGATATTGAAAGTATTTTCACAGTGATTATTGTTCCATTTGATCTACAAGGTGTAATCTACGTCATAATTGCTCATTAGGGCAAATAAATTACTCAAAAAACAGGAAAAGGAGGAAAGAAACAGAGAGTATAGAAGAGCGTTCTAGAATTACAAACAACTTCAGAAGTTTATCTATGTAGTTTATCTGTTTTTATTTTGTTATCTTTAGTTTTCTTAGCACTTAAAACACTAATTACAGTGAAATGTGTTTGCTGTATAAAAGTAAAACAAGTATTTTATGCTCCACGTATGTGTAGCTTGGTTCTCTCCATTACAAATGAAATAACTATCTAACCTCTGTTGAGATCCTAAATTAATAATTAAGTTAAGGAAATTCCAATGGAATTTTTAAAAACTAAACCCGAAGTGGATAAACCAATAACAGAATGAAATGTGGAAGTATTTCTTATGAGTTTGTTTATGTGTTGGAGATAACAGAACGAAAATGTTCACAAACTAGGAATAGTTATGGTAAATAACAACATAGAACAGGTGGAAAAGGGGGAAAGAAAAAGAAAGAAAAATAGAAATCTTATTCAGTATAGAATCATCACCTTAAGTACTGGTTTAGAAGATTATAAGAATCATCGACTTAAGTACTGGTTTAGAAGATTATAAGAATCATCGACTTAAGTACTGGTTTAGAAGTTATAAGAATCATTCTTAGAAAAAGTATGTAGACACAATAAGGAAGAGCTCGGAAAAACATATTTGATTGTATTAAATCACCAAAAGATTTCTGGAATAAATTCAAAAGCTGTGGAAAATCATATTATATTATAAACAATAAAGTAACAGACGAGTTACATAATTATTATGATAAATTTCTAGATTTAAATTATAATAAACAAAGAGTTGAAGAAACGTAACAAATCGTTTAATATCAATATATTCAAAGAGAGTTGTTTCATTATCTCAAACATTTGGCAGTCTAATTGTGGTACCCAGAGAGCTTCACCTTTTTCATTGCATTTAACTTTGTTTTCCAAAGCTACACAAGAGTCAACTGAAGATGCTGTAAATCATTTTGAACTGATAGATTATAAAGGAGACATTTAGTCAACAACATCTAGGGGTACAGTTGCCTGATGAACTAGTGGGATTTGACTGTTACTCTTGTAGCTCATCCACAGCCCTAAAGTATGGAACGAGTTTCTAAGGTTATTAAAGAGCACGTTAGAGCAAACCTAAGGAATTATCCAGTGCCACTTTTCGTGATACTCGAAATAATACTCGAGATAAAATATCTCTAGGAGTGTGTGAGTGGTATAGAAGGAAGAATATTTAACCACAAAACGAATAATTGGCATGCTGTATATTCAACATTTACGCCAAATGCGTTTAACTGCAAAAAAAAAACATTTGAAAAGTTTGGTTCTACGTTTCCAAATAAAAAAAGGAACACCTGATATACTATATTTCCCTGTTTTTACTTTCTGATCATCAAACATTAAAAATAACAATAAAATCGTAACATAATCCAGCACTGGGCAAAAACATTTCATAACACTACGTACGCGGTATGTCTGCAGACTTACAACGCTAGAATCCGGGTTTCGATACCCGTGGTGGGCAGAGCACAGATAGCCCATCGTGTAGCTTTGTGAATGATTACAAACAAACATGTACACAAATTAAACAAGCAAATACCCTTTACTAAAAATCATAGAATATACCCTCAATTGTTTTCGTGTAATTGCTTAAATAAATATTTTCTCAATGTTCAAAACAAAATTACATTAGAATGCTTAGAAAGCATGTATAATATATAAATGTATATATATATTTGAATATTATGCTTATGGCAAAGCTACTAAAGCTTTCAGCCAATCCTCAACTTTTTAAATACTGACCAGTGTGAATGCAGCCAGTCAGCAGCACACGAGACGATTGACTGTTACTTTACAATTCATAAACATTTAATGTGCCGGAAATATTGTGTGATGTTTAACAGATTCAAACTCGGCTGCTCAGGTGGTGGACAGAGCACAAATATCCCATTGTGTAACTTTGTGCTTAATTATAAATTACAAGCACAAAGCTACACAACTGGCTATCTGTGCTCTGCCCACCATGGGTATCAAAACCCGGATTCTAGCGTTGTAAGTCCGCAGACATACCGCTGTGCCACTGGGGGCTCTACCTATGGAAACATGACTTTAAACTATTATCAACACAATGGAACGAGCAAGTCTTAGCACGTGCATTAATAAAAAGAGGAATTATACAATATATCCTGTAATCATGGCAACAAAATGTTTCTGTTCCATCCATTTGGGGTATTCTCAGATAAACTGATTTCCACAGAAGTATAGGTTAGGACCATAGATAACAACAGGATCAAAGATGAATGTTTTTGTGTTATGTAAGTATGAAATCTTAACTGAGTTTTAAGATGAGTAATAAATAAACAGATTAGACACGTTTAACGTAATACAAAAAACAGTGTGCGGACTTGTATAGACACTGCATTTGGTTTCTACTGGATTCATTTGTAGTGCTTCTGTTTATCTTCTGTCACGAGGAGCTGCTTTAGAGCTAATCGTATTGGGAACTAAATAAAACTGATCTAGAAAATGAACGACAATTCGAGATCCACAAAACCTTTATTTTCTTCTTTCGTGATTGTGTTTTCAGGTGATCGAACACTTTATTTTGTACCATTTGCCAGTTAAGGCGCAGATATGGCCCACGCGGCTAATTTAAGGATGTCTTTATATTTCCATAAACAGAGAGGATGGTATCTGAGATGAAAACGAATGATAAGGACGCGATATCACACTAGAACTAAGAAATTTTAATGGTTTTCACAAGTGAATGATTTATGCCAAAACTGCAAAGAAACTACACAAAAAATACGTAAATCTCTACATTACTAAAGTTGATAGAAACATACAGAACATTTCATATATCCGCATATCGAAGAAATTTTCCAGTGCTACTTTCATGGTAGAGTCCCAATATATTAAAAGAGAGAATGACCCTAGACAGTGTGTAAGTAACATAATATCAAGAGAAAGACATTCAAAAATTTGTAATGGGCACGTTATACATACAACACGTGCACTAGGTGAACGTTAGTTCAAAAACAAAACTTTAAATGATCCAGAAATGTCTAAAACCTAAAGTCAAAATAAAAGAAGCACCTGTTCTATATACCAAAAGGAGAGTGTAAAATAGGCACTGAAAGGTGCGAAACATCTGTTTTAACATAAATTTATGCTGATGCTTCTATGTTATAGCTATACTCCTATTAAGTTATAAAAATTCGAGCGTTTTAAATTTGATTTAAAAAAAGAAGGGAAACAATTCTTAGATGTAAAGAAGAAAATGAAAATTATTTTAGTTTTAAAATATCTTAAAGCAGTGTTAAGCACTATATTATCTTATTATGTGA